>NW_017100187.1:1576047-1626575 GCF_001263275.1 Habropoda laboriosa | reverse complement strand
TTCTTCTTCTTCTTCTTCTTCTTCTTTTTATTCCATATTGCTCTCCTCTGTGTTCCATTTATATTTTCCGTTTTCGTATCCTTTTTTTCACTAGTGTTAGCACTAGCCTGAGCATTAGGCGATATCGTTATTATCATTATTATTATTATTATTATGATTATTATTAATATTACTATTATTATTATTATGATGATGATGATGATGATTATTATTATTATTATTACGTGGTACAATAAAAATTTAATAAGCATCCGACGTGCATGATAAGTCTCGTGACTATTATCACCTCTCTCTCCCCCAATAGACAGGCGATAAAGAAGATTTAAGAGGAGACTGATGTTTCTATACGTTGTCTTATCTGTTCCGACTAAAGGAACGTCATATGCTGACCTCTCTTACGCGCGAAAATAATGATATCTATTTACATGAACTATTCACGGCATGTATCGTACGAGAGAAAATATCGTTTTATCTCGCGAGGCTCTTTCCTTTATCGGGTTCTATGTTATGTACGTTGCGACACCGCGACGCGCGACGATACCGAAATCGGTCCGGGTGACGTTCGTTTAAGACGGATGAACAAAGAAATTGCAAGATGAATTGTTCACTTTGTGAAAGATCGATCTAATTTTTACACAGAGTTCTTCTCCGGAGAATTGGGAGCGACGCTATTTGTATTCGTACTGGTACTTGTCTATTTGGAGCACGAGAAATAGCAGGTCGTTCCACGGGTTCTTGCAGAATTTTATTGTTCCAATCGATATCTCCGATGAACCTTGAAATTTGACAAGAAAAGAACGTAAGAGTCTTCTTGTTCTACAATTTTTTTTTGGTGAGACCGTTACTCTTGGATCTTCATTCGATTATTTTGGGCTTTCGGCACGAACTTGTGGAATGACCTAATTAACACTAGGCGGTCGCGAAATATTTCCAACGAGCCTTGAAACTTGATAAGAAGAGAACGTAAGTGTCTTCTCGTTCCACGATTTTTTTTTCTTTGGTAAGACCATTGCTCTTGGATTTTCATTCGATGATCTTTCGATTTCGGCGCGAACTTTCCAGGTTGACACTACGGGTCCGCGAGAAAAAAGGGAGAAATCCGTTTCACACACTGCGACACACTGCACAAAATAGAACCGCGTTGTTTATCGAATCGCCAGAAAGATAAAGGCTCCGAAGTAACAACGGACACACTCTGAATCACGCGGTATCGAATGAAAACGGGTAAAATGGTATTTGCGTCACAAAAGCAGCGACCGATTTTCGATACTGAATCCGAGTCTGAAAGATGCCGCATGTCAACGGGGTCATCGTGAAGAGGGACTTGACCATGGTTCAGCCGGCATTCTTCGCTCTCTCAGTGTAGAAGGAATCGGTACGGGGGAAGCACGATGTTTCGTTTCGGTATCCGCAGAAGATTCGCCTGTTTGGAGAAATGTGGTGAATCGTTGGGTAACATTCGCGAATCGTCCGGTATATTTCACGTGAACTCGAAACACGTTCTACCAAAGTCACGCTCAAGATGTTTGATCGATTCTGTAACACGGTCAAAGAGAAGCGAAGGCCGACGTTCATCGTCGACGACGGCGACGCAGCCAAGGAAAACCTGCCTGTACGATCTTCACGAGGAAAATCGAGGTAAATTTTTCAAGAAAATAGTTACGATTCTTTTTTTTTTTATTATTTTTGAAGTGGCTAAATAAAGTAGGAATTGCGAGAGTGTATAGAATTGTAGCTACAACTCCTATGCTCTGCCACCAGAGGGACGGAGTGACTGTGTATTCTCGCTAGTGCTCGCTAAAGGGTCACGTTTGTATATATAGAACTTCTGAAATTAGTCTTACTGTCTTCACGAGTCTCCTAGAAAGTCTTACCGACAAGACCTCTAGAATGGACGACGAAATGCTTTTCTCACAACCTTTCCTTTCTCGTCTATACTCTCGTTTATCAGTTTCTTCCAATCCCTTCAAAATGTCTGCGAGTGTTTAAGTGTATGTCTGTCAGTAATGAACAAAAAGAGAGATGCGTCTTGAAGTTTATAGAGCGAATAGAGGTGTGTGAGAATGAAGTGATAGGTTTGAAAACAGAAGTTCTTTAAATACCTGAGAGAATATTGTGTGGACAGAGAGAGAAGATGCACGATCAGACAAAGATTTTTCTGGGCGTAACTGAATGTCTTTCCAAAGAGAAAATTAGACGTGTGAGGATAAATGAAGGTGTGATGATAAACACAGTTGAAAGCTGCGTAGCGTGGACGTGATTAAATATCGATTAAAAATGCCTATACTTACAGTGAAAGGAATAGAGTATTAGGAAAAGAGAAAATTTGAGGTGTGAGGATAAACATAGTTGAGAGTCGAGAATGAGAAGTGTGAGTATTGTGAGAGAAATGGAGAGATTTCAACCGAATGAAATCCTTACAGAATCAATATCATTCTTTCAGGGAAAATTGTGAATTTTTCCGGCTGGTTGCTGCCAGTACAATACCAAGAGGCGATTGCTGCATCTCATCAACACACAAGAACCTTCGCATCCCTCTTCGATGTTGGCCACATGATGCAGACGTACGTTTCTGGAAGAGACTCGACCGATTTTCTCGAATCTCTGACCACCGGTGATCTTAGAAATTTGAACAAGGGTTCTGCTGCTCTGACGGTGTTCACAAACGAGAACGGAGGTATTCTCGACGATCTGATAATCACAAAAGTCGACGAGGATAAATATTTCGTGGTGTCTAACGCTGGAAGAAGAGACGAGGACACTCGGTTGCTTCGTCGACAACAGGTAAATATTAAAAGATTGATATTTCGTAGAAATTAAAATCTGTGTTCGCTAGCATTTTAAATTTCCAGATCATTTTTCATAAAAATCAGAATCTGTGTCTCTGATTTTTAATTTTAGGATATTTTTCCCATAGAATACACAATTTTCATAGAAACTTTTCATAATAATCAGAATCTGTGCTCGTTATAATTCTGAATTTCAGGATAACTTCAAATCCCAGGGAAAATCGGTGAACTTGGAGAGCCTAGATCCTCTGGAGCAGTCTCTGGTCGCCTTACAAGGACCGAAAGCAGCGTCTGTTCTTCAGTCGATAGTTAAGATCGACTTGAAGAACCTCAAGTTCATGAACAGCGTGGAAACTGAAGTATTAGAAACTGAAATCAGAGTGTCTCGTTGTGGATACACAGGAGAGGATGGTTTCGAGATCTCGATGCCAGAAAGAATTGCACGTAACGTGGTAGATATGATACTGAACACACCTGATACGAAATTAGCAGGTTTAGGTGCCAGGGATAGTTTAAGGTAACTTTTCCAAACATCGCACGATTCGTCTGAAATGAACGTTTCATTTGTAATTCTCTTAGGCTAGAAGCTGGTCTCTGCCTCTATGGACAAGACATAGACGACGTAACTACTCCAGTTGAAGCTGGACTTACTTGGCTAGTAGGTAAGTTAAGAAAAAGAAAAGAAAAATGCGCATAAAATATTATTAATAAATTTTCAATTATTTATTCGTTTATTCCAACGGGTGTGCACCTATTTGTACAGAAAATAACGTAGGGCAGAGAAAATATCGATGGTTACAGAAAGGAGAAAAATAAAAATGTAATTAACACGTTCAGGATGACAGCGAAATTCACAGAAAGTTTTTTGTTTTTAAACTTAGCTAAAAGAAGAAGAGCAGAAAGAAATTTTCCAGGTAGTCAAAGAATAGTTTCACAGATCAAAACCGGGCCAGGTATGAAACGAATAGGATTGTCAATCGCACACGGTCCGCCAGCTAGAGAAGGTGCGTGCATATTAACTCCAGAGGGTGAACGCGTCGGTAAAGTGACTTCCGGTGGACCGAGTCCAACCCTCGGTCGATCAATCGCTATGGGATACGTACCGGCTGAGCTGGCTCAGTGTGGCGGTGGAATTTTGGTCGAAGTTCGTGGAAAAACGTACAAAGCGACTGTGACGAAAATGCCGTTTGTGAAAACGAGCTATTACACTGCGAAGTGAACGACGCACGTACACTCCGTTCGTCGATTCCTTTGTTCCCTTGTTATACCGACCGAGTTCGTCGGTAGAACAGAACACGCGTAGATTTATCCTGAACGACGTTATTTTTTCTTTTTTCATCGAAATATTGTCTTCGTGAATTTGTTGTTATTCGCGAGGATGATTGAAATTGTTCTGAAAACGTAAAATACGGTTAACAAGCGATCGTTGGGGGTAATACTAGTTTCTGTATTATTCAGTACCCCGAATGTAGGTGATAGAAATTTTTTTGCGAATTAGAGGAGATAAGGGATAGTGGGAGACAAGGGTAACGTTAAAGAAACGAGTTAGACAAGGAAAGATATAGGTTTTAGAGAAGGATAGATATAGTTAAGACAGAAATTGACACACTATCGCCATCTCGTGTTCGGGCGCGCGAACTACCGACTGTTTACTAGTGTTAGACAAGGAAAGAAATAACGACAAACTAGAATGGCTAATAGCTAGGAGATACACAAAGATAGAAACTGCAAAAAACAAGGATAGCACTAAATAAATGAGTTAGACAAGGAAAGGAACAGTGGGAGACAAGGATAACGCTAAAGAAACGAGTTAAACAAGGAAAGGAACAGTGAGGGACAAGGACAGGAATAGTTAGTACAGAAATTGACAAAGTAGCGCCATCTCGCGGTTGGTGGCGCGAACTACGATTTTTCAATAAGAAAACAGAATATACACAGAGGTATTAGACAAGGAACGCACTAGTGTGCGACAAGGATAGAGAGAGAACGTTTCCTATTGGCTAACGGGCCGGTAGACTCGTTCTTCCAGGGCCTCAATCAAGTCGGCCGGTGAAAAATAATTAATAACTCATTATTTACGATGATTCTGTGAACTTTTAGAATTGAAGAATGAAGAGTGAACATTCAGCAACTTTCACATATACTTTTTAGTTCTCTAGATCCTCTCAATAATTAGTTATTAATAATTTTAGTACGTGATGTCGAGAGCGATACCGTATACCGTCAACTATCTTTACGGTTTTTCAATAATTTCATAGATATACTTTTTAGTTCTCTAGACCCTCTCAATAATTAGTTATTAATAATTTTAGTACGTGATGTCGGGAGCGATACCGCATACCGTCAACTATCTTTACGGTTTTTCAATAATTTCATATCTTTCTACTAAATTCCCGTGCAATTAAGTATACGAATCTGAAAGGCAATTCCTTTTGCTATATTCCCATATAATTTTTATTCACATATTCCGTTTAGTTTAGGAGTTATTAAATATTATTTGAGAGTGTTCGCTATACATCGTACTCGTGCATAGTCAACTGTTCTGAACAATTGTTAATATCTAATAAACCACACCACGTACGTACAGCAAACTACTTACAGAATATAAAGAAAAGTCCATTCTACATTCTACATGCTTAAAAGTCCATAATTTGTTACGCATTTCGATTGAAATAACGAAAATGTGTAACGCTTGAATACGACTCCTGTAATACTTACCCAAAGAATATTTAATAACTAGCAAACCAGAAAGAAGATATTAATAGAAATTATAGAAGAATGTAGCTAAAGGAATTATCTTTCGGACTCATATAATTACTTGTACGAGAATTTAGTAGAAAGCTATGAAATTATCGAAAAACCGTAAAGATGCTTGATGGTATACGGTATCGCTCCCGACATCCCGTACTAAAATTGTTAATTACTAATTATTGAAGGGGTCTAGCGCACTAAAAAGTATATGTGAAAGTTGCTGAAGGTCCACTCTTCATTCCTCAATCCTAAAAGTTCACGAAATCGTCCTAATTATTGAGTTATTAATCATTTTTCCCTGACCGACTTGATGTAGTTAGTGATTGGTGGAGCTTAGGTGCCCACCAGCCAATGGGAAACGTTTTCTCTCTGTCCTTGTCGCACACTAGTGCGTTCCTTGTCTAATACCTCTGTTTATATCCTGTTTTCCTATTAAAAAATCGTAGTTCGAGTCACCAAACGCTAGATGGTGCCAGTTTCGCCCGCCATTTTTGTTTCTATCCTTGTCCATCCCTATTACTCTCCTTGTCTAACTCGTTTCTCTATTGGTATCCTTGTCTACCCCTATTCCTTTCCTTGTCTATCTCGTTTCTACGTTGCTATCCTTGCATTTCGTAATTGATTTCTTCAGTCCCTTACTTTTAATTGTGAATGCAGCTTTTATCGGCGAATAAAACGTTGGTTTCAAGTGTGTCACGCATGTTAATAGATTTAAGCAGATTATTGGATAAAGGTCTTTTGTGTTAAAAACAAACTAAATAAATAAATAAAGATACCATTTTCTTTTCCATTAAGTTTTTATTTTGTTTTACTTTATTTTTAGTTTAGAAATTAAAATACTATTATCAAAAATATGAATTAATTCTTTGGGGTAGCATTAATATTTGTTTTCGTCAAATAGATTATTGATAACATGTGTTCACGAACGTTAATGTATACGTAAGTGTTATCAATGCCTTTATTTGACTAAACTTTTCTCTACATTTTGATCATGCTACAACACAAGAATTAACTAATTAAATCGAATTTCTTAAAATAATAAAACATATTGCATATAATTGTTTTTTGTAAATTAGACATATATTAAAAACTTATTACTAGGTTTGCAATACAGATCTGAACTGTGCATTGTAAAATCAATTTACAAAATTATTTTACGATAAATGCTTTGACATATATCTTAAACTAAAACATCAGCATTTGTTTAGAGAATTATAATGCACGTATGTTCCTTCAATTACATCCTTACTTTTTATCAGTAACCATACAGTAATAACAAAATAATCGCAAATGAAATAACGATGAACACGTTCACTTATACATATTGTGCAATATAGAGCAATATATTATTTGATGTGCTAGATACGTTCTTCAAATGAATTTCGATCATACATACAGTACAAAAAGGCGCGCATAAAATTAACGCAATACTCATTCTTGTTTTTATTACAATCACTTTACATATCTAAAGAAATACTATTTAAAAACGTTCTTTTTATACTTTTTAAAATGAATGTTCCATAAAACATATAACCAAAATTATGCGATTAAAATCGAAAAGTAACGTTTCGAAATCATTTTTCTAAGGTGTAGATATGTTTGTAATTAAGAATCGCGTATTTTAGTAGACAATGGAAATTAGTTTAGTAGATAATGGAAATGTAGTTTAGTAGATAATGGAAATTATAACTGTGAAGTGTATTTTAAATGGTGTTGTTCAAATCAAGACGTGGCCTTTTGCTGTGTACTGTAGCAGCATCATCTTCAGAATCACCATTAGCAGATAAAAAATCTCGTTTTCTATCAGCATGCTGGAAATCATGATTACCATTGCTGATGCAGGTACCTTAACAATATGGTTGTTTTCTCTGTGACTATAACTGACCAAATAATTACATGCAAAATTGTTAATCTTTATATAATTATTGTACAAACACAAAATCAGATTATAACTTACTTTGCTCAGAAGGATAATCTTTTGTGGGAAGATAAACTGAAGGCTTTTTAACACAAGTCCTGTTACCACTATCCGTATGGAAGTTAGCAAAATTATTTTCATTGTGTGAAGGCAAACCTTTTAAGAATTCAGCTACAAACTACAAAATAAAATCAAATAGATCACAATTACATTACAAAAGCTCAAATACAACAGCTATATTTACAAAAATATGAACACTGATAAATTTCAAGTTAAATTTGAGAATTTACAACCTAATCAATTTAAAATCATTATTTTCTCAACAAAGTGATGTAAATTCAAAGAAATATCTACAATTTACACACATTTCTTATTATCTATTATTTATGTCCCAAAAACGAAACATCGAAAGATCATTTCGCTTGTCGAAAAATGAAATAATTGTTTCAAGGGCAAACGAAAAATAATTTCTTTTTGTAATTGGAAAACTATTTAAGGTATTTGAAGGATGATTATTTTCTTTCGTAACATTTCAATATAAGTTGTATATAACCTAAAATATAAATAATCCGTCATGAAAAATAATTATTGTATAATACGAATAAGAAATACGTCTCACCATTTTGTAGGAGTCTGACATATCCCGGTAAAAAGCAACCGAAATATTTTTATTTGTCGGCAGAGAGATCAATGTTTAGAAGTTTCTAATTGATATGATATCAGCTGCGGTCGTTCCTCCAAATAACCACAGAATCCGAACAGTCTAGATCCTATTCCACTTGCTAGTTAATGACACAAGATATATGTAGTTGAAAATTGTTTTTCAAATTAAGGCGGCAAAGTAGAAAATTCTCGATTGTATAATATGTTGCGAACGAACATTTCAAAAATACAAATTAACTTTCTACACCAGAAAGATCATCCACAATTATAATTATTACTTAATTACTACACGTTCCATCTTATACATATCACTAAAAAATAAATTAATTTGATGAATATAATTTTTAAATAATCTAACGTGATTGGAAAATAGCAAAATTTTTTTAATATTTTCCTTATCCATTTTTGCTTGTAAAAATTTTCAATAATTCAAATCTAATCGATATAAACAATGTCAGATTTGACACGTCACTACGTAAACGTAACCTAAAGAAATCGTAGATGTTCGAATGGGACTCTTTAGTATTTAAAAGTTAATATAATGTATAGGAAAAAATGGTATAATTTCAGAAAAATCAATGAGGGTTTTGAGCTTGAACCAGAAATAATTCAGAAAGCGCAGTGTATTTCAAGGATTAATTTTACACATGTAGCATTTAACTGTAATGAAGAACATTTTGTTGCGACCGACACAGCAGGATATTTATATTACATCGACTTATTAAATAGTTGTCCTTCCTACCAAAAATTAGGAAATATCGGACGAGCAACATTCGTGGCATTTAATCCTATAAATGAATTGGAAATATTAGTTGGTCTCACTACAAGTGACATAAAAATTTTAAGAGTAAATGTAAATATTTCACAATTTTGTTTGCTAATTGCTCATAAACTACCACCAATACATGTTTCGGCTCAACAATTAAAAGTAAATACAAAAAATGTTGTGGTAAAGAAAGCAAGCTTTTCAAACTTAGGGCACATTGTTGTACTATATTACAATGATAATTTTCAAATATGGAACTTCAATCAATTGGAAAATGATATTAAAATTGATACAAAAATATATGGAGTACGAAATATTAGAGATTTTGTTTTTACACAAAATGGAAGAGCAATGATCATAGCTAGTAGTCAGAACAAAATTATCATTCTAAATACATGTAGTTGGAATCTAATGAAAAATTTAAATTTGCCAGAAAACTTTATTGGAGTGAAATATTTGTCAGTTGTACCATCACCCTTGGATGGTGGAGCAAATAACATAATAGCATGTGTTTCATCAAGTTGCAATCTTCACTTCTTTGATTTGAGCCAATCTTGTTTGATTGACACTTTGCAGCCTATTGAACCTATAAAAAAGATCGTAGTTTCTCCAACTGGAAGATATGTAGCATACATAGAAAAACAAGGTCATTTAAAATTAACATTTACTGAAAAAATATTTTCACAAAAGTGTGGTACTGTAAAAAAATTAAAAGAACCATGTAGGCCACTCGCACACGGAATACATGATCATTTACGATGTGTTAAACAGGGTATAAAGCAAGAATTGCGTTTAGAAAGATTAATACTTATTTTGAAAGAATTTGGAGAATACCCCGAAAAATATCGTGTATTAATATGGTCAACTATCTTAAAGTTGCCAGCCAACAAAAGTGCATACAATGCATTGGCTAATGAAGCTGCAAATACAAATTATACTTTAGATATTTTGAAGAGCTGTCCACTAGCAAGTAGAAGTAAAAGGATGTTATTGATGACAACAGTTGGTTGTTTAATACAATGGTGTCCTTTATTAGTCCAATGTTCATTTTTACCAAATTTAGTTTTTCCATTTCTTATGATCTTTCAGGTAATTAAATGATTGATGTTATAATGAAATATAGGAGGTATCTTGAAAAGATCCAACTAATTTATTCATATTGTAGAAAGATCTTCTATTTGGCTTTGAACTCATCTTAAGTATATTACTGAACTATTGTCAAAAGTGGTTTGAATATCATCCTTTACCACCCTTAAATGTGTTGGGTATAATAGAAAATGTTCTTCTACAAACAGATCCAACTTTGTTAAATGTTTTTTGTGAACGAGGAATAACATCCAGTGAATATGCATGGCCATTATTACAGACTGCAATGAGTGAAGTCTTGTCTGGCCCTGAGTGGTTAATTTTATGGGACCATTTAATATCATTTAAAAAACCTTCACTCCTATTGATGAGTGTTGTTGCATACAGCATTTGTTCTCGCGAAATTATAATTTCATTAGATACTCAAGAAAATATTAAGAAATATTTTACTAAACAAGGTCATATTGGAGCACATGAATTATTAAAGGTTGCTCAGCAACTTGATGACAATATACCATTAAGAATACATCCTAATCACTATCTCAGGTAAAACTTTTTTTTTTAATAATTGGTTAAATGGAATACAACACATTGTATACAAATTATTCTTTCCCATGCTATAGAAAAGAAATAATTACATTGTCTCCCAACGGACCATATACACCAGATTTGGTGCTCGATTTTCCAAAATTTTTAACTGACGAAATTTCTGTCTTTGAATTGGAAAAATTAAAAGAAAAAGAAAGAATTATGCGTGAACATAATCGTAAAGCTATGGAACTTGCAGAGGCTAATAGATTGAAACATGAAGCAAAATCTTTTATGGATCAAATCCACCAAATAAGATTAAATGGTAAAGCTTGGTCATTCTTGAATAATTACAATAGAGTATAAATTATACGAAATAAAATTTGTTCCTTTTAGAAGCACAAAGATGTTTTAAAGAACACTTATTTGATGTGAACTGGAAATTAAAAGCAACAGAACAACAGTCAGAAACATTGCAAAGTAGACGTGAATGTGTTTCTGATGAATTTTACGATGTTCCAAATTTAAATTTAGATATTACAAGTGACGAGGACATCGTAGGTTCGAAAGATGATGAAACAAAACATTATGATCAATTGCGGCAAGATGTAGACAAATTAGAATATGAAGTACAAAACCTTTTAACTTCCTTAAGATCTGAAAAATCAAGAATAGTTTCCATTTAATATTAATTTACAATTATGATAGTTACGATTATTTTATGTTATATTTGCGACAATAAAACTAAAGCTCTTAATGCCATAAAACAGAATACAATGTTTAATATCCTGTTCATTCATATGAATTTATTATAAAACTTTAATACAACACTTATAAATTGTAAATATTATAAAATATCTTTTTACATGGAATTTTAGAATAATAAAACATTGTTTTGTAGACATGTACTACAATAACATAATATTGTATTGTATACTTATGGCATAACATTGTTTTTTACATTACCCTTAAATAAACGTTAATCATATTGAATAAATGAGTGAACAGGTACATCAAGTTTTTCCCTTCCTTTTAATCCGGTTAATTCAATTATTACCAAACATTCAACTACTTCAGCTTCAGTTGATTTCACTAGCTCTACTGCAGCTGCCATGGAACCTACAGATGTTAACAAACAAATTTATTTTGTTAATTTGGTTCTTAAAAGATGAAGAGAACCAGATTTTTCTTACCTCCTGTTGCTAATAAATCATCTATAATGAGCACCCGTGTATTTTTATTTATATACTCTGTTTGTAATTCAAAGGTATCCTGCATAAATAAAATGTTTAAATAGCATTAAAGTTGGTATCAACATAAAATTGCATATTAATTAAAAGTTTTATTTGATGTGCTAACCTGTCCATACTCAAGATCATACGATTGTTGTATCACCTTTCCTGGAAGTTTCCCTTTCTTCCTAATTGGCAGGAAAGGTTTTCCTAATTCCAAGCATATCATGGGTCCAAAAAGGAAACCCCTCGAATCGATGCCTATAATCAAATCAACTTCCAGGAACAAAATATGTTCCACTATTAAATCTTTCACTGCTTTCAATGCTATAATGTTATGGAGCACTCCAAATATATCCCTGAAAATAAAAAGAAACTTCAAAATATAATATCTTTAGTCAATAAACTACTATTCTTGAAATGATGCTGACTTGAGATTGTTTATAACTTCAACCAAACATAAATATACAATTAATCTAACGAAGAAATGTAGTCACTTACCGAAATATGATACCAGGCTTTGGAAAATCAGGATAAGAAATGATAGAATCGCGCAACAATTGAAGTTTCTCGGTTTTATTCATTTTCGAAGCAATTAGTGACTTGAAAAGATAACAGGACGACGTTAATTACTACACCAGAAGAACAGTAAATTACTTTCGTATTCATGTAGTGATACATTATGAAACTGAATGAACAAACGTATACATACCGTCACGAGCTAAACGTGATTAAAAATAAAGGAAAAATTTTAACGCACATGTTTTGAATTACAAAATCAGGCGTAGATGATTATATTAATATAAAAAGCGATACGGTCGTCCTCTCGCGTCGTAAACCTCAATTTATATCTTAATCCAAGGTTATCGCAACGAGATAAATTCTGAAAAAATGTTGTTTAACAGTTGCTCAATAAAATTAATAAATATTTATAAAGTAATATTACTTCAATATGTATGTATATGCCGCAATGGATGCTAAAGATTAAGGAATAGGGGGAAAATTATTATAAATAAAATACACCAAACATTCAATGAAACTGGTAATAATTATTATTACATAATATTTTACATTGACGACGTAGATTATTATTCTTACATGGTATGTTTTTAAAAAACTATTTACACGATGCGACATATTATAAAATTAGTAATATATTACAAGATATAAGCATTCAGTGAAAAAAGTTACAACAATTTTACTTCTTACAAACGTATAAAAGATATTTACATCTTCGTATATGCAAACATCGAGCGATAAAACGCACAATACAATAGATATAAATATAGAAGTTCATCAACAGCATAAAGATGTATGAACTAGCTTTGTTATATATATCATATTCCCTTATGTAAAATGTTAATTTTATACATACAACTTTTTTTTTTTACTATCGACTCGAATAAATTACGATGGCAGTGTAGAAATTAGGTGTTTCGAATACCAACAAGACTGTTGCAATAACACACTTATACAATTTCTCCGATCGTGTACACATCGTATTTTAATTGAATTATTTATCGATCTCCACGATCTACCAAATACTCGTGTAAAATACTATTAAAAATTATCGATTTTATGACTAGTAGAGTTCATAGAAACGATCTTACGAAATAAAATCAAGTAAGTACAACATCCTCCTTTCTTAACCGGAGACAGCATCGACTCTGAAAACTTTAAATAGTCAACAACAATAAGCGATTATAATTATTTACAAAGTCAGAAGACAAAAAAAAAAGAAATTACATCGACGATAACGAATTAAACCTTCGTCGTAGCCAGCAATTTGATGTAATGCGCCTTATGAGTTATCTCAAATTCCTGTGCAGGTAAAAAGCATTGAGTCTGTATCCTCGGGTGCCTCACCCTTTTCACCACGCTTCGACCAATTGCCGCGAGCATGATCAAAAGAGCACAACTGGCCCCGATGATCGCCATAACAATAATCTCTGTGTTCTGCTTAAAACCTTGCACTTCCACGCAACGCAGCCTATCCCGATTGTCCGCGTAATTCGCGATCACGTCTTCTTCGTTCAGTTCATCGAGACTTGCGCAAACTTTGTAACAGCCAGGCAACAATACAGCGGACAACGTCACGAACGTCAGGCTACAGTTTAACTTTTGCCTGTGCACCGCTGATTCAGCGTCGAAAACGACAACGGACAATTCACACTCCGGCAGACTGGACTTCTTCGAGGGTGAAAGACTAACGTCTACATGCATGAATCCTTGATCGGACACGTTAACGTGCACACCGGTGATTCTGGTGTCTAAAGCTGACGACTCTGACGACGGTGTTTCTTGATCTTGTTGGAGATCTCGTTTGGTCTCCTCAAGAGTGATCACGTCACTGCAACCCAGACCCAAGGAAACGTCGTCATAGCTGATCGGTACCAACAGTGTCACGCAGTAACGATACTTATGGCCTGGGCTGGTATGGCAACAGGAAGCAAACAAGGATCCCTCATCATTCGTGAATTACAATGTAAAGGCCTAGAGTCAATTTGCACCTCGCTGTCGCCTATGGTCTCGTAAACGATTAAAGAGTTGCAGGTGTATCGTTCCGTGCAGAGCTCGACGTGCCATAAAAGGTTGATACCGGCCGATTTGTCATAATGAAATTCTTTCAGTTTTAATTGAGCATCGGCCAGGGGCAGTCCGGTCATGATTGGCGGTGTCGGCTCGCCGCAAAGGAGACTACCGGGAGAGACCTGAGTCAATATACCGTTCTCCAAAGCGGGTGGTGTCGCGCACACGGCGGACGATTTATCTTCCTCGTTTAAACTGGAATTGCTCAACCAATTGGCGAACTCGAGAAGTGTGCAGTCACAGTTCAAAGGATTATCAGCCAAGGAGAGCCTTTTCAATCGTAATTTCGACGTTGGAACATCACTGGTTACCAGTGTAATATCGTTATCGTCTAGACGTAGATCTTGAAGACTTTTTAACGGCACCACCAAGTCCGCAGTTAGAGATCGAAGGAAATTATGGGTCAAGTCCAGTGTAGTTAATTTTTCCAAATGAGCCAGAGAAGAGCTGGACACGGCTACGATACGATTGTTCGCCAAATCGAGTCTGGTGAGGTTGGACAAATACTTGAAAGAATGATCCTCCAGTACGTCGATCTACGTGAAGAAAAAAAATGTCGATTTTTATTTATTCCTTTTTTAGTCTTAGCGAGACTCAGATACGACTTACCTGATTGTGGCTCAAGCTGAGATAAGTTAGATTTGCCAATCCTACGAGAGCTCCTTGCTGCACGTTCACCAGTTCATTTTCGGACACGGTGAGGAAACGTAATCTTGGCATTTGAGGGAGAAGATTCGGTCCCATGGAACCCAGTAACAAATTGTTCGATAGATCCAGTTCTTCCAAACTTTTCAGACCTTTCAACGCTGACAATGCCGACACGCTCAAACGATTACCACGCATCCTCAGAGAGCGCAACGAAGGCAACGCGGTGAACGCTTGAGGCGATAGTTGCGACAATAAATTGTCGCACAGGTCCAAGTAAGTCAGGTTCGACAAGCCCTGAAACGTTTAATCGCTATCTATAGGAATGAATTACGACTTTCCAGTTTGTCATTTCGATACAGTCCAACTATACATAGTATATCTATCAATTATTGCCGCAGGTGTTGAGAAATAGCATCTGATAAATCGTCAACCCCTTTACACACCTCTATACGAACCATATTTACACTAAACTGGCTCGTACACGATTGATAAAATAATATCGTCAATGTTGAATAGAATTCGCGAACGAAACGTGTTCTACCTTGAAAGATTCGGCTTCCAGCGTTTCCAGCTGATTCTGAGACAGATCTAATCTTTCTAGGCCGATCAAATGCGACAAGGCAGCGGTAGGAACGGAATCTAGAAGATTATTCGGTAGTCCAAGTGCCTGAAGAGGTCTGACGAGGCCGATAAAAGCGTTCTTATGGACGCATCTCAATTCCCCGGTAGAAACGACGAGACCATGTAGAGCGACATCCTCGAGGAAACACGCGGGCAATAAGGAGATCCCAGTCACGGTTACGTCCAGCAAAGAGATCGTCCCTGGACGACTGAATTTCAAGTACGCGCTGATGGCCTGGAAGAAAAAAGAAAAGTACGTTTCAATACCGTGTCACTTATTAACCGATTTACAACAATTGCAGTTCCTATCAGCAGCGAATCGTTCGAACGATTTAATCTGCAAGCAAATTTAATTAGTCATCCCGGATTGCATAACGAGGATCGTTTAATTCGCGGCGGTATTGTGAGACAGGATATTCGTCGGTGTAACTGGTAACGGGACATTCAACGCAAAGCAGCGAGCATATACAGGAGACAAGAAGAGAGGCCGCCTTACAATGGTCCCTTGGACAATACACGAGGCTTGTATTTCATTGGCAGTCTATACACCCACGCTCGCCCCACGGAAGGCTAAAAAACCACTGACCTCGATAATATGGCAAAATAATAAGTCTACGATGAATTTGATAGGTATACGATGTCTCCTACGAGGATCTCTCTTCATTTTTATTCATTTTTAATTATACTTCACGCGACCGTTTAATTATCGATGATTTTTTTTAATCGCTACATACTAAATGTACGGTTAATAGATGAAGTAAATTAAACGATTTGTGTAGGAATAAAAAATTACCTGCAGAGCTGTTCTATCGCCGGTGCATCTCAAGGTGTGTGGAAAGTCGCAGGAGCACTCGACGCCCGCTTTTGTAATATTTGGACACTCCCAAACCGTGTCAGACGAAGGCGAGGGTGCGTGGGACGAGTCTGGAATATTTTCATTGTCCGGACTTTTTACAACGTTTGACGAATTAACCGGCATCTTCTCGACTTTATTTAAGCCGGATATCGTCGTGACCACCACCGGTGTCGAACTGGTAGTGGAGATCACTCCTGTGATCGTTCCATCTTCCATGAAATCGTCCGTCTTTGCGTCCATGCACGACGCTACCGTTATCAACAACACGATTAACGAGCATCCAGACGTCCACAGCATCCTGGAATACAATCGTCGTACTCTTACGTGCAATTCAGATCGGTATGAACGCGTGAAGAAAGAAAAATGAGCGTCGAATCGTCGATCCACCTTTGACTAACCAAATTTTCAACCTTTCGACCATCGTGCAAATTTACAGTTACGAACAAGTAACAGATTCGTACAATGGAAAATTATCGTTAGAGAAAATTTCACAGCAATGTCTGATACTTATTACAACGAGCTATGGCTGATCACGAGGAACGACTTGGACAAGCTGATACAGCTGGATCGGAAGCTGCAACAGCAACCAAAAACGGCGGACCAAGGGGAAGGACTGAATCTACTGCTTCCGATATACCTTAGGTGTGTTGATCTACGAGACAATGGTAGAACAATAGTTAGAATCGATAGATTGTGCTTCCTCAGGTATCGCAATCTAGCGAAGAGGCTGATCGTTTGCCACGATCAAATGGTACAGACGCAGAAACGAGACTTGATAAAACGAGTTCTGGATTGCACGGTCGGTAGAATGCTGGAGTACAAACAAGAGATTGTTAACACGAACTACAACGATTATCAGTACGTGATTTAATCCGATCAAATTTCTCATCCTCCGGAGATGATTAATTGATAACTGTTCAGATGGCCTGACGACTTCATGTACCAGTTCAAGTACACACCGGACGATGTAGAGAATTGTGTGTCCGCTGTTGGGAAAGACGTCGTGCAACAGCGTAAAGAACGTATTCAGAAGTTGATAGAGGATGCCTTTAAACGTAATGTTATTCGATCTTCCCTGTTTTCAAGCTTTCACGCTTTGGGTTACATGAGTTGTTATATCGAGGCTTGCGGGTTTCAGCCGCGTCCAATGATAGAATCGATTTCCGGAATTTCGGTTTCCTTTATCGGCGTATTTTCTGAATCCTGATGGAATTACCAAACAATTTCAGCGGAGATCATCGAGAGTGAAGAACCTTCCGCGGACGTGGACATGGAGAGTATGGAATCTCGGGAAAGCTCGCCGAAACTTCGAAGAAGAAGAGTAAGAGAGGAGCCCTCGGAGACCAAACAACCGGCGATTCTTCAGGAGACACCGGAAGAGATAGCGGCTCGGGAAGCTCGTGAAGCTGCCGAACAAGCTATTCACAACTCGATGTTGCTCATTCAATGTCACGAAAGGGCGAGAATGGGTCGCCGTACCGGAGCCGAAGGTGTAAATTTCACGAGTGAAACTAATCGACGTACAAATATCATTCATCGTCGTTAACTATTCGAACGTAACGCAGTGCAGCGTATGTACAACTACAACAAGAAATTGGAAAGCGGAGAGATCGTGCCGAAAAAGTTGCACAGAGAGGTGTACATGAACGCTGCCAAAACGATACAGCGCGCTTGGAGAAGATACAAAGCGAAGAAGAGGATGAAGAAACGTATCGAAATTAAGGAAGAGTTGCTTGGTATGACGATACCGAGCTGGAAGTCGAACGAAATATTAGACAAGGACAGGGAAGATTTTCAGAGGAAGCTGACGTTGATGCCGAGGTTCGCTGATCGAATCGTGAAAGCGACAGAAAACGAGCGAACCAGGGTAATCTATTCATTCGTAAAATATCTCTGACCCGGGTAGAATATTTAACGAAAATAAGAAAAAAACTGTTAAATTTGGTTTTCAAGTTGTTCAAAATTAGAGGACCCGGTTTGGTGGAGGACATCACAGACGAGATTCGAGAATGGTTCATCGTGTGGTACAACGACGTGGGACATTTCGACGTGTATCCAGCTGCAAATCTAGGCGGCAGCGTGTTAATTGCCACAGGAGAGACCCTAACACCTAAGCAGTTTCTGGCGCAGAAATCCGCGAAAGAGAAAAAATCAGCCGCTGCGAAAGCTAAACCTAAGAAGAAGAAAACTCCGTGGATGCCAGAAACAACGGCGTATACCCTCCTCGACGAGGCCAATCGAGATTTCGTGAAGGATTGGAGCTTTCGCGACGATTCGAACGATCGTAACGAGAAAGTGTATCACGATCTGATCAAGGATAAACTATGCTACGAACTTCAACTGGAGATGAGGCAAATAACGGACGAATTGATGAGGTTGGAGCTGAAGGCGTTGAACAGAGCACTGAAGAAAGACTACGCGGCTGATAAGCGAAAGCTCGATATTCCGAAGGAGAAAAGTGAGTGAATATATACGGTGGAGGAAAAAGGTTCGATGCATATAGGGTGGCAATTAAGGTACAATCACTCATTAACATAAGCATTGCGACACGTTAAACTGACCCTCTTATGGTCGCGACAGTAGGCGTGTAGGCATCAACTCGAGAAAGGCCTGTTTGCATCGTTGAATTGTTTCTGAATTTCATGTGCAGAGCAGAGGAAGGGAAAAGGGAGGAAGAAGAAGAAGAAGAAAGATCCACTGGACGACATGTCCACGGAAGATATGTTCAAAGAATTGGTCAGAGCCAGTATCATAAGAAGTTACCCCGAAACTTCGATCAACGATTGGATAGGAGATTTATCGTATCAGAATTACGAAGCAGCTCGCGAATATCGGGATTACAAGCATCGTATGGGTGAGATCAAGCAAGTGATCATGGAATATTGCGTACTTCCACTAGGTACAAGGGAGATACACGAAATTGCGCCCTTAATTCGATCGGTTTGCATCTGTGGCTTCCCTAGACATGGGAAGAGCTTCTTGGTGAACGCGATTTGTTCCGAGGTTTCCACCTTTTCTCTCTCGCTAAGATCGTTTCTTTTTCTCGAACGTGAAACATTGATAGGGAAATTTTGTGAAACAGATTGGAGCAGTGATGTTCGACATGACGCCGACCGTTTTGATCGACAAATACACCGGGAAGCGAAACGAGCGTAAATTGATCGACATGATCTCGCGGATAGCCAGGGTGTATGCACCGTCGGTGATTTTCATCGACAACGGTGAAAAACCGTGGCTGAAGAAAGTACCACCACAGGAGAGATACCACAAGCCGAAGAGATTCGCCAAATACTATCCGAAACTGGTGAAAAGCATCAAGCGCGGTGATCAGGTGAATTGAACGTAAAGTAATCTCGACGCGGGATGTAGGTGTTTCTCAAATGTCATAATCCATTTCACCGGTCGTTGTCCAAGGGGAAAAATCGTTCGCGTTTCGCAACCGAACAGGGCTTTACACACGGTGCCTCGCCTAAACTGGCGAGGAATGTTAAAGTTGGTGATCTGGTAGCGCCCACTTTATGAAATTCTTGATATTCCTGTTTCGACTCTTTCTCCGATATGAATGAACCACCTCAATAACCCAACCGTGTATGCTTCCCCTCTTTCTCTTTCCGAAACGCCTCGATCAATGAAACACCTCCAACCGAACGACTTGTGCGTAGGTGTAGGCACTGAGTTAACGTAAAATTTAGTGTGTCTGTAATTCCGTATCGCGGTATTGATCAACGTAGAGATTATCCTACGATATAGAGATTAACGTTAGAAACGATATATCGATCGTAAAACAATAATCAATCGAAAGGATTATTCTCGCGTAAAGGAGGATAGTTTATGGAGTTTTTGCCGATCGTTCGATACATCAGAACGTGATACTTTTCAGATGCTATTTCTCACGACCTCCTCGGAGCCATATAAAGCAACAAGACCCTTCGTCAGGATCCACGACAAGTTCATAATGATTCCTCTCACGGACTACAACACGCTGTACATGTTTTACAAAGATCTGCTGATGAAGTACCATGGAATCGATCGTAACATCGACGTCTCCTGCCTGGCGAGGATGTCCGTGGGCATTCCGTTGGAATTCATCAGCAACGCGATCGAGAATGTCCTGAATCTACGTAGAAGGATCACGCTGAGGTTCAAACCGTTGATGGTGAGCGAAATTATAGAGGAGGTGTTGAAGTACGAGCCACCGAAGCCGAAGATAATGTCTCAGTTCGCAAAGTTCGAAAATCGAACACCGCTTGCCAGAAGGAGGACCAGGTTATTGGCTGCGGAGAAAGCAGAACATGAGCGTCTTCAGAAAGAGAAGGAAGCTAGTAAATGAAGCTATACCGTTGAAATGAAAAAAGAAGAAAAAGAACGAAGAAAGAAAAAAAAAGAAGGATATTTATTAAAACTGGGAGAGATCGTTGGAAAAATTTTGCAACTCTCGCAAGAGGAGAACCCTTCACCAAGAGAGGAAGAGAATGGAAATGACAGAAACTCGCCAGGTAAAACGTGGGATGTTGGCGCATTAAGAGACAAGGCTGCAGCACTTTTAACGAGCCTTTTTTCACGATGAAAATCTCTCGACGCTCGGCAACCGCTGTTCGGACAGAACGGCAGAAAAGCTGGAGTTTTTGAAATAAATTCGAAGGAAAAGGGAGAGACGCGAATGGCGAGCACGCTGGACTCGCGGGTATGCGTGTACATCGTTGAAAGACAGTGACCTTTCCGGGAGAGACGTCTGTGGAAGAAGCACGATCATCGATTGAGCGATTCCTTCTTTCTTTCGTATCACGATTCGCCAACGTCCGTGTCCGGACGTGAAACTGGTTTTCGTCTTCTTGGGATGCTAAAAACGATCGACGAAAAACAGGAGACAGATATAGCGAGGAGTATCGTGAAAAAAAAAAAAAACGTTTTATAAACTCGAATGTGCCACGCAGTTATTCCCACTATCGAATTCCACCAGAGTACTCCAATTTCCCAAACTTCTCTAACATTTACAGATTCGTAACAGAATTTTTATACAAAACAGAGCTTACTCGGAATCACGGAAAAGTTACGAACGATCGATCGTTAAATACTCCTTTTTTCAATGGACCAAAGTGTGAAAATGAAGTGAAGTATGTTCTAATCGTAGATACGTATTATTTAATTAATCAAGTTTGTAGTACTTTTTCTCTCAATTCATCTTTACCTCGTCAATGAACGAATAAGAATCTTCGAAAAAAGATGACAAGTATTAGAGTGAAAAGTGTTCCACCAATTATTATTATTACTTTGACGAAGATAAAAGAGGGATGCTGAGGATTTCATCCACCTCCAAGTTTCGTACGCCTGTATACACATGTACACGTACCTATAGCAATGTGTGTCTCTTTGATCCGGGTTTTGTGGCCCCTGCGGCTTCTCTTCACGCGCGGCACACGCACACGCGGCTGGTACGTCGTAGCACTCGCGCAGGCGCACTCACGCATCCAACCCACGTTGCCTGGTTGCACGCAGGCAACACACGTACACACGCCGAAGAGAGTAAGAAGCAGGCAGGCAAGCAAGCACGAGCGGACCAATCGCACACGCTCGCCAAACCGAGAGAGCTGTCACTCGGCCATAGGCGCGGACCCGCTAAAGAACTTTGAAAAACCGTGTGTTCCCTCTGAACCACCACGCTGTCTGCCGCGTCTCCTCTGTTACCGATTCAAAATAGACGAAAAGAGAAACGGCAACACCCACGCCAGTGACGTGCTCGCGGTTGCATCTTTCGATCTGGAACCGCGGTTTTCGAATCGTTCGATTCTCTCCCGCGCGATTACACACCCTCTTTGATTCTCCTTTCGTGATCTATCCTCTCCTCTGTCCCTCTCTACCCCTTTCTATTTCACGAAGATCGCTCGGTTTAATATGTATTATAAACGGAAAGAAGAACGATCGTACGAGGACGTCGTGCTAGCACACACTGTGCACGAGGCATTCGGTGGGCACTCGTGCCGAGAAAACGTCGCCTCCGCCGTGTCCACACGGTGGGGACTCCGCCGGTGCGTCCGTCTCTCTGTGTCTCTCGGTTTCCACATAGCATAGCCATGTATGGAACACGGGGACGACGTTCTCTCTCCCGGCTCTTACGCCCACTTGCACCGCTGCTGCTCTGTTGCTGTTGCTCCCGCTGCCTGTACCGCCTCGTTCTCATAGTACTGCGCGCAGGTATCGTCGTGGCGACGTCACCGTCACAGGTTGCCATTGCGCCGGTTCTTCGTCGACGTCGTACACTACCAAACGTCAACCCCCTGTCTTTCTTCTTCTACGGGACACGACGATTGCTCGGAGTTGGCAGTAACCGGTCAGAGATATCGCGCATGCTTTTGAGGAACTTCGATATACCTTGTCGCGGCATTTTCGAATGTGCGCGCGCATCGATATACGCGTGAACAAGATTCTCAGCGTCTACGGAATTTCTATGCAATTAAAATGTTAAGAATATGAGATCGTAGAGATAGAGTTATTTTGTCGAGAAGCGTGATTTAATGAAGTTAGAAATTAGAGTGGCAAGTCTGCTCTAAGGTAAAAGAAAGGAAAGGCATAGGACTATTTTATTTAATATATCTCACAGTGTATTGTATTTAATGTCCATTGTCAAGGTGGAGTTTGTTTTCCACTCTTTGGATGTTTAGCATAACCACTAGCAATTTCACAAGCGATCACCGTCTGTGACCATGCTTCGTCTGTGTACACAAGGCGTTCTGGACAGACGGCGAGGAGCATGAGGAGGGAGCGAGGCTCGAAGGTCTGCTGGATCTTCATGAAATGCTTTTTGATACTGGAAATCGGTCTGTCGCCGTTACGAAATCACGTAAAACCGGGCCTTTACGCCCACGCAAGTAGGACTGGCGTAGCTACGGTGAAAGAAAGTTTAACTTCTTTAACGAGCTATGTGTTTATAACGTATTATAAGACGAAAGTAGGACTAGACGGCATATAAAAATACCATTCAATTTCTTTTATCGTTAATAAACGTTCAAATGTAAAAAAGATAATCCTGTAAAAATAATAATTACGCTGGAGTAAAAATTGATATTCCCTTATGAACGAAAATATGATCGACATAAATTCTAACATTACATCGATCATTTTCTTCATTGATACCCTTTCCTCTTCGCTGTAGTTCAGTTTTAACTGAAGTAACGATAATCTTTTTTTTTTTATCGACGAAGAAATATCTGAAGTACAATTTAGTAACTTGGCTGTCTATTAGAGTTACTGTAATTATCGACTGCTGGTCACTTCCGAAAAATAAAGCGAAAAGTCGTAGAATTCTGCCAAAGGCGGCTGTTCACACGATAGTATCGAAAGGACCGCACAAATGCTTGCACAAAAAGCTGCATCGACTGAACCGGCTGCATCGGAGAACTAGTTGATCCACCTTTGCTCGTAACTTTAAGCTTCTGCACTTTTCCATGTGAATACATATGGGGAAAAAAGGGTGCGGAGAATTTTTATAAACAACAGATTGTTAGGAAAAATATGAAACACTTTATTATGCGTTTGAATCGTATAAAACATTATCAGCGTATAATACAATTAATAAGATCATTTAAAATTACATTTCTCTCCCACCTAATTATTATGGATTCTGATACTCGCACCTTCACAGAAGATACGCTAATTCGATTTTTCAATCACGCCACCGCAATCTTCCATCAGGTATATGTAGTCTTTCACGTCGTTCATATACCTTCGCAGAAATTTATGGTCCTTTTTTATATTCGTTATCAACATTTTAACGTCCTCTTCTCTGTAATACAGTTTAATTACAACAGTTACATGCTATCTCTAACATTATCTTGTAGGGTTTTCTTTTTTTATCTTTTTTTCCAACTGACCTTACAGAACCTAGTATACAATGGACAGAGATATCTTGAGATTCAATCCTGTCGAATGGTTTAATACATATCGTAATCTTTAGTATAATATCCATCCTTTTAGTTCGCGATACGAAAGATATACTAGAATTAAAGAAAAATACATATATATATATATATATACATATACATATATACTGTGTCCAATATGAAAACTATTGATGTAATTTTAATCATTTTCTACCTATCACGTGTTATTTCCATCAAGTTTATATTATTCAAACGTTTCACGTCGAACATAAAGTCCATGGCTAATTTTACTTCTTTCGCGATGTGATCCAACATCGGCAAGATGTCTTCACGATTTTTGTACAGATTTAACAATTGTTTAACGTCTACCTTTTCGAGAATTATCCGATGAACTATACCTATTAATTCGCCCGCGTTGTCTAATACAAAGTACACCCATAGATAAATTTCATTAAACGTTGTAAATTAATATATCTCGGTTAATCCTTCATCTGGACTCACCTGCTAAGCGAGACGTTACTTTGACTTCTTTAATATACCGATCGCCTGTTACATCACAAATATCTCGTACATATATTATTACCAACAGTGAACACGATATAAAACCGATTACGAACACGTTTCTCTCGATATTTTCATGGTATAGTTCCCAAATGATGTCGTCACTAAAAAGAATGTTGCAAGAATTATTGGATACAGGCTTCAATGATGTAATAACGAATATTATTCGAATCGATTCATATACCTTTTCGCACAAACTCTTAACTCGTTCATTAAAGAAGAAAAAGGATCTAGTTCGTTTGAAATATGTTCTTCTGTACAAGCAGCATCGAATTCTAGAGTTGATTTTATTTGTTCATTAGAATAAAATTGATTATCTATTTCCATCACATGTATATTGATTAATTTGTCGTTATTTTCAGTATCAACTTTTGGAGTGCTTTCATAAATAGGTATTATATTTGATAATGAGCATTCCATATTTTGATTTTCTAAGTTGGAGTTATCTCTACATAAATCCTTGGGATCTTTTTCACCATTAGATGTTATCAATTTTTCATTATCGCATATTATTGAAGATGAACATTCCAAAACTTGAATCTTTGTGTTAGTATCTCTCACATCTAGCAACTTGAACTTCTGAATTTTATTGGTTTGCTCTTGATCTTCCTGTTCAAGTTTTGATTTCTCTAATTGTTCATTCGGACGAGAACATTTAATTACAAATATATCCGATTTACGCACATTTTCTTCACTATCCTGCTCTAAATTATGATTGCTATAATTGACATCGAATTTCGAAGAATCTTCAGATTTAGTATTTTCATTCTTTGAAAGGCAATTCATTTCCATATCTACTTCCTGATTACAAGTGACACTCATAGATGTACTTGCACTTGATATATCATCCAAGCAAACAAACATTGGGGGTTCAATTAAATCTATATCTTCTAAATCTTCATTGTGAAATGTAACATATTTCTCCATTACATGCTCTTCATCACAATCTTCTCCACTTTGTACATTGGATGGATTATTCGAAATATTACATATGCTACTTTCTTTATCATTTAAGGTGCAAAATAGAGTCTCATGATTCATTTCTGAAATTTTATTATTTTCCTTGTTACTGATTGTAAGGGTTTGATCATTATTTAATGGTTGAATTATGTATGTACGCCTTGAACTTGATGTTGCGTTTTGTAAGCACTCAGTTTTATTTATTTCCGAATTTACAGCAGAAAATGAATCGTTCGATGCGGAATTAAATACGGCATAAGCTTTTTCTGTGTTATTTTCTTTTAAAGCTGAAACACAAGTATGTTGCTGCATTAACTCATGCAAGGCTATGCTAGGTTTAAGACTGGCAGAACTCTGAACTTCAACTGGAGTAGATTCTTCTATAAGACTGTTTTCTATATTTTTTGTAGAATTAGTTACTGTATAATTTTCTTTGCCCGAAATTTTATCGAAATTTAACGAAGGAGAAATTGCAACAGAGGAATCTTTTAGAATTTTATCTGCATAAGTTGAAGAGTTAGTAACAAGATCTTTGTTTTCACAACTTTTTGACAATATTGATTGCCTAAATTTAGTAGAATTTGCAATAGGGTCATCTGTTTGAGAATGAGGCTGTGATGTTACCACAGCTTCTGTGACTTCCGTAGATGTATTTGGAAATAACATGGCTTTACTGGATTCTTGATTATTTTTATCTGATGCATTATCTATCATGACATCTTCTGTATTAAGCAATGATACCACCTTTGTCATTGTCATTGAATTATTACAAAAGATAGTAGTTCTGTTTGATATTGAATTTGCACTGCCATTTCTATAAATCTCTAATACTGAATTAGCCAAATTTGGTTGTAAGTAGGGAGTATTTTCTACAGGTACTTGTGAGTCAATTTGGAGTACTTCAGATGAAGCTGTTATAGCTGTAGTAAATTCCATTTCCTCGTTATTACAGATTTTAGTTCTATCAAGCTTTGATTGTAAGTAAGCAGTATTTTCTACAGGTACTTGTGAGTCAGGTTGGAGTACTTCAGATGAAGCTGTTATAGCTGTAGTAAATTCCATTTCCTCGTTATTACAGATTTTAGTTCTATCAAGCTTTGATTGTAAGTAAGCAGTATTTTCTACAGGTACTTGTGAGTCAGGTTGAAGTACTTCAGATGAAGCTGTTATAGCTGTAGTAAATTCCATTTCCTCATTATTACAGATTTTAGTTCTATCAAGCTTTGATTGCAGGTAAGGAGTGTTTTCTACAGGTATTCGTGAATCAGTTTGGAGTACTTCAGATGAAGCTGTTATAGCTGTAGTAAATTCCATTTCCTCGTTATTACAGATTTTAGTTCTATCATGCTTTGATTGTAAGTAAGCAGTATTTTCTACAGGTACTTGTAAGTCAGTTTGGAGTACTTCAGATGAAGCTATTATAGCTGTAGTGAATTCCATTTCCTCATTCTTACAGATTTTAGTTCTATCAAGCTTTGATTGCAGGTAAGGAGTATTTTCTACAGGTATTCGGGGATCAGTTTGGAGTACTTCAGATGAAGCTGTTATAGCTGTAGTTAATTCCATTTCCTCATCATTAAAAATTCTAGTCTCATCATGATTTATTGATGTTTCATAAGCATCTGTATCATATCTTAATTTTTTTGAATTATTCTTTGCGGTATCATAATTCAGTCCATTTGTTTCAAAAGATCTAGTTACAGAATGTACATTAACTGGAATCATTTCAGTCATTTCCATAGACACATTTAATAATTTAGTTTCTTCATCCTGGTTTGCAGTATCACATTTATGTTGTAGTATGTCTTGCATTACTGTTGTCCTATTAGATGACTTATGAACCCTTTTTTCCACAAGTTCAGTGATATCCATTGAGACATCATTAAAAATTATAATTTTATTGTCATTATCATTATCATTTGCAACTAAATTTGAAATATGATTTATTTTATTAATATTTGACTGCAAAAGATATAATGCATTTGGTACTGCTGCAGTTATTTCCATAGAAATATTATCAAATCTTTGAGTTCTATCATCTACAAAACATGTAGCTGTTTCTACATTATCAACAGGTTGAATAACAGATGGTACAGCTACAGTTAGTTCCATTGATGTATCCTCATTTCTTACTTCTACCATTGCTACATTAGGTTTGTTAAATTGCTGAAACTTCTGTACAATACAATCTTTCTGAGGACTTCCATCATTAAATGTAACTGACAGTGGTGTACATAGTAACATTTCATTCTGACACTTTACATGTTTATTTAAATTTATATTTTGACTACAATCTTCTATATTTAGATTTTTCTCAATTTCTTCATTGCAAGTAAATTGCACATTATTTTCTTGAGTACTACTATAGATAGTTTCTTTACAAAAATTTGCAACCTGATGTTCTTCTTGATTTTTAGTAGATATTTTAAAATTACTCAAATCATGTTCTTCATATGTATTATCCCATACAGTTCCTTGCTCCAAGGAATTGCAAAATTCTCTGTACAATAAATTCCATACTATGCATTAATGAACTGACTACATGACAGGAGTTCATTGAAAAGAATTTATACATAAGGAGCAAGTAACTCACTTAACATGCTTTTTCTCTGCAAAACTGACACGTCTTTTAATCTTTGTTGTAGCAGGACTGCTTTCTTTAGATGAACTGTTTAAGTTTTGTAGAGGTTGGCGTGGTTTGGGAGGTTTAAGTATCTATGTGTATAATAAACAATAATGGTATTATCTGAAGTTTCAAAATAAGAACAGCTTATTGTTAAATTTGAGCATTTTGAATTAAATGGCTAGTGGGACCCACACAAATTTAGTATAATATGCATGGCAGAATATACACAAAGCATTAATAAAAATAAATAGCATAAATACATTACACAATCAACATTGATATTATTTGCATGTCAGAAATTTTTTAAACATTGATATACTTACAGAAGATCGTCTTGAACTTTTTCTAGTAGATTTGGAGGGAACCCTGCAAGATAAAAAAAAAATGAAAAATTAATTATTAACAAATTATTTTAAAAAGGAACTCCACTCACAAATTATTATTTATATACCAATATTTTATACAATGACGGAGAACTTTAATTCTGAATAATAACAGTATACACAAATAATTGAAAAATTTAAATATATTTCAAGGTTAAATGGCTATTAAATCAAACATATCAATGTTACTTTCTAATGCTTCGTATTCATAGCGCATTAACCTCTTGACAAAAATTAAATGCTAAAGTATTGTGACGTAAAAAACAGCGAAACAAATGAAATAATACTTACATTTCATTACATCTAAATTTTACTCGATTCAATTCAAATTCAAACAGAACTTCGAAAGCTTTGACTCACTAACAACGATTGCCAACTAAATTGGCAACAAACTGCAATTATGATGGCATTTTCATGAAAACTATCAGTAATTTCCATGCATTATGATATCGGCATAAAATAGACGAAACGAAGAAAATCTACTTGAAGATCGGCTCTTATCACAGCATAAATAAATTGTAATCTGCGACCAATGATAAGTCGCCAAATACGTGATTCCATTTAGTGACGCTTACAAAAATATATCAGTGATGAATTTGTTCTAATCAGTACTCAAATAAATAATACGGGAGAATTAGGTGCAAATCGGCTAGCTGGTTTGACAAAGAAGACAACGTACTGTATAACATTTCAAGAATACAAAATTATCAACCTGCCTCGGTAGCATTGTTAATACTCTCCAAGTGATTGACAGTAGAAACAGCTGATCAAACGATACCCAAAAAACTGAAACTTTTAGATAATGGAAGGAACTGCAGTTAAAGTAATAATAAAAGCACCGAATCAGCAGATTAAAGATCAAATCATAAATTGTGATATTGGGTGGACGGTTGGCCAATTAA
Source organism: Habropoda laboriosa (assembly GCF_001263275.1). Lineage (NCBI taxonomy): Eukaryota > Metazoa > Arthropoda > Insecta > Hymenoptera > Apidae > Habropoda > Habropoda laboriosa. The sequence continues at coordinate 1,596,819 of NW_017100187.1, read as the reverse complement.
AAGAACACTTGTCCGAAGTTTATCCTAGTAAACCAGTGAGTTATCTTTTATTTATTGTAAATCTATTCTTACGTGAAATTTTGTGAAAGCTGTAGTCTGTTAATTCCTAATGAAAGCAATGTACTATTAGCATCATTATATTGAAAACAGTTTATAATTATATGTTTTTCTTACTTCTACATGTTCTTCAAGAAATCGTAGTGTATTATTAGTTGAAAATAGCATTAATCTTTTAATAGATTAATAAGTGTAATTTAATTATCAAGAAGAAAATAATTTTCTTAATTTATTTATGTTGGGTTTATTGGTTTATTTATTTGCAACATTTGTTTTTTTTTAATTTGTATTACGTGAAAACAAAACAAATATTAAGTTTTATATAATGAATGAATAATATACTAATCAATACATATGTATTCTTAGGAGCGGGCAAGTCAAAAACTTATATATTCTGGACAATTACTAAAAGATACAATATGTTTGAAAGATGTTTTAAGGCAATGTGATGGACAAGCAGACCAAGCTTATACTGTTCATTTAGTTTGTGCATCACAAAAAACATCTGCAAATAAAATGACTAATGAACAAGTTGTAGAAAACACAAGTACAATTCCTACTGCAAGAAGTACAATAGAACATATGAGATTAAATAATACAAATAATGTACAAAATCAAAGTCAGAACATAAATAATGTTACCATGCAACATACTCCTGCACAATTATATTCTACACAACAATATTTTGATCCACGAAATAGTCAACAAATGGCTTGGATGCAACAAGCATATAGCCATTATTTTACACAGTATATGCAACTGTAAGTGGTATTTTAGTAATTTTTTCATATTTTGAAAAAAGTATGTACAATAAAGAAGAATGTTTTCTCATAGAATGGCAGCACAAGGAATACAATTACAAACTAGCATTCCATATATTCAACAAATGAATGGCAATACAAATGATAGTGTGCAAAATCCATATACAAATAACACAAATAATAATAACAATGTTGGTGATGAACAACAACAACCTGCTGCCCCAGAAGCTGAGGTTAATGGAGGAAATAATGGTGCTGGAGAAGATGGTGCATTTAACAGAGATTGGCTAGATTTTTTGTATATGATATCAAGAATTATTGTTCTCTTCAGTATAGTATATTTTAATTCGTCTCCTCTAAGATTTCTTATTACTACATTTCTCGCCTTTGCAATGTATCTGTAAGTTTATATACTTTTATATCATATTTATATATTTTAAGTGCAAGTATTTATAATGAAATTAATTATTTGCAGGTATCAAGGTGGTTTCTTCCGGGTACAACCTCTCTTAGGTGAAAATAATAATGGTAGAGTAGATCGGGTAGATAACAATAACCAAATGTTACAAAATGAAGCAGGGGGTCCTCAGCCTGCACCACAGCAACAAAATGATCAGGTGCCAACTATGCAAGCAGAAGCAAGAACAAATGCAAATGAAGAACATGAAGAGGAAAGACCTGGTGCACTTGCCTTTACTTGGACATTTTTCAGTACATTTTTTTCTTCTCTTATTCCAGACCAACCAAATGTTATTTAATTTTAACGAGTGTCAATTCATTGCACTCATGTTTTATTGTAAAATTAGTTTTCTTTCTTGTTGAAAATGTTATCAAAACATAACACTAAGCTTGATGAGGTGGTCTCTCCTTATATATAAATTTAATGAATATTAAGAACAAGAATCACATTGTTAAGGATTCTAAAAACAACATTTTTGAAGAAACATAGTTTCGAAAAAGTTTAAAAATAAATGCATTTTTATAAATATTGTCATTGGTATTTGTATACTTCAACAATTTTATGTATTACTTTAATTCATTGAGACTGCCTCAAGGGGGGTATACATAAAATAAACATTTAATTCATGATCATTTTATAGGAAATGGTTTGAGCTCCAATTTATCAGGTTATTATAAATCATCCCAAAGTGTATAATAAATTTTCTGTTTTTGTAGTTATATAAAGATACAACGAGAAAAACATATACTGTGTATATAAATAAAATTATTGTAGAGCATATAAGGTATTGATAAATATAAATACTGAAAAAATAACAAAATTTAAAGCTTGCTAGTTTTCGTTTATAAAGATCATTGCAGCAATAATTGCATTATAAAATGATTATTTATGTGATTTTTAATGCAGGTGAATTTGAAAATACACATTCTATTACATACTACATATTTGAACAAAGTTCAATGTGTATATATATATGTATATGTATAACTTGTAAACAATACATTAAGTAAAGGTGTTCTTAATAAATTGTAGAATTTCTGTAATTCTGTAATTTCTTAATTGACGATTAATAAACCGTCGTTAATAATTCCTGCATATAATAAAAGGATAAAAAATTTTAAAGAAAGTACAATAAAGATTTATTAGAAAAAAATGCGAGGTATCATTATAACCTTTGCATCATACATATGTTTCTTATTAATTAGTATTTTGAAGATAAACTGGAAACACGTGTTCTAGAAGTTTGAGAAAAAAGATTGCATGATACAAATCTTTGCATTATGTGTATTATATATGGGTTATGTATAGGTTCCTTTACGCATATGTTCCTAAAATATTAATGTTTAAAAATTTGCATCTTACAAAAAACATAGGTATAACGTTAAAAAACTTTTGCTATGTGAAAATTTGATTTAAATAAAGTACAAATCTTCTGGTGCAACGAAAACCACTAACACGTTACATTATAACCTTATTTGCGCATTTCAAGGTCTACATTTATTTTAAACATAAGTTATAGGCAGTTCATTACTATTCAAGTACGCAGTTTTCTGAAGTCGTAACAATCCTTATAAGTAGATCACCGGAAATAATTGAATATACTGTTATTAAAAAATAAAAACAAACATATTTTATATAAAATGAAAATAATTCGATTCTTGTAATTTATATTACAAAAATTATTATAATCAACTTTAATAACCAATTTATAGGTAAATTGTACTGCAGCAATGTCTCAACATCGCATATCTGATGTCATTGGTATACTTAGAGGAGTTAAGACAGTAACTGATGCTCTCATAAAGCATCAAGAAGAATCAATTAAACATGTAATACAGACTTCAAGTTTGAAAACTACTGCAGGGAAATGTGTAACAGACAGTTTAAGAACATTTAGAAATATAGAACCAAGTAAGGTTCCTGTAAGTTTCAAGAAATAAGTGAAAATTGTTTGTACCTCCTTGTAATACAACATAAACTTTTTCATATAGTAACTGCTCATTGCATTGTGTTTACTAATATAAACTAATTTTATAAATGAAAGCAATAATATTCTATACAGTATTACATATATACAGGTTCAAGTAACAAAAGAACTTAAAGAAGTGGCAGAACGGATAAATGTTGTCGAAAAAGGTATAATAGAATTTATAAAACTCAAAGCTAAAGAAACCATAGGAGTGCCATTAGATCAAGATGAACCTATAAAATCTAAGAAAACTAAGTTATATGTTTATAATCCTGCCAAAGATCCAAAAGAAATAATAACAGAAATGGATGTTTCAAACAAAAAGTCTGATCCTGGTAGTAATGTGCAAGACAAACAAGATACACCTTTAAAGAAATATACAACTGTCAAGGAAAAAATTGAAACAATTTCCAAACTAAAACATGAAATACCTAAGATAGAACTTTCTGAGAAGGACAAAGAAATTTTGAGGAGATTAGAATTAGAACATGAAAAAAATGTAAAGAACCACAATAGAAAACAAGATAATGTAGCAAAAGCTGATTCAGAGGAATTAGTAGGTAAAGTAACAGAAAATGTAAAAGTAATTTCAGACAATCCTCAAATTAAACCTAAACCAAAACCAACTGTAAGACCAAAACAAACTGTAAGTATCTCGATAACTTTTATATAATTCATCTGCTAGACTTGTTAAAAAATTAATATTTATTTTACAGCTTTCACCTAATGCAAAAGCACAAAAAGTTCCAGCTACCAGATTACAGAGAATGGTAAGCTTTGGAACATTAGGAATTGGTCTTGGTGTTGGCACAGTTGCAGAGTATACACGTAGAACACTTGGATTAAAAAAACAAGGTTTTGGAGATACAATTGATAGTCTATTTCTTACCAAAGCAAATGCAGAAAGAATAGTTTCAACTTTATGTAAAGTAAGAGGCAAGTATTGCTAATATATTTATTGCATTTTTTGTTGGCTATTAATTACATATTTTATGTACATTTATAATAGGTGCAGCTTTAAAAATTGGGCAAATCTTAAGTATACAAGATGAAAGTATTATAAGTCCGGAATTACAAAAGGTTTTTGAGCGAGTTAGGCAAAGTGCTGATTTTATGCCAACTTGGCAAGTTGAAAAAGTATTAGCTAGTGAACTTGGACATGATTGGAGAAATAAATTAACTACCTTTGAAGATAAACCATTTGCTGCAGCTTCCATTGGTAATTAAATAATTGTATACAAAAATAAAGTAATGTAAAAATATTTTAAAGAATATTTTTTATATGAGAAGAAGTATTGTAGGTCAAGTACATCATGGTACCTTGTTAAATGGACAAGATGTTGCAATTAAAATTCAATACCCAGGTGTAGCTATGGGTATTCAAAGTGATGTTGAAAATTTAGTAGGCATAATGAAGGTATCAATGTTTACTTTTATATTTTATTCTAAATTTTCTGAGAAATAATTATATACATTTAAGTTTTTATAGGTTTGGAACATTTTTCCAAAAGGTATGTTCATAGATAACTTGGTAGAAGTTGCAAAACGGGAACTTGCATGGGAAGTTGATTACGTTCGAGAAGCAGAATGCACAAGAAGATATAAAAAACTTATAGAATCTTATTCAGATTATTATGTTCCTACTGTAATAGGTAAATTGATGAATAGAAAAAATTGGCATTCCAAATATAGAAATAATAACTTAATTTTATATTTAGATGAGTTATCAACAAACCAAGTTTTTGCAACTGAAATGGTAGAAGGAATTCCAGTAGATAAATGTACAAGCATGGATATGGAAACAAGAGAACATATTTGTAAATTGATAATGCGTTTGTGTCTTAAAGAATTATTTGTTTTTCGATATATGCAAACTGATCCAAATTGGTCAAATTTTTTCTACAATACGAATACGAGACAAGTTTGTATACAGGATATCAATAATAATAATATATTGATATACTTCTTAACATTATGAACCATATTTTTCAATATTTTGCAATATAATTTTCAGTTGGTGTTGTTAGATTTTGGTGCATGTCGGGAGTATGAAAAGTTGTTTATGGATAAATACATTCAAATAATTCATGCTGCAAGTGAAGGCAACCGCGACAAAATCTTAAATTTATCTAGAGAAATGGGATTTCTTACAGGATACGAATCTAAAGTATATGTTCCTTCTATTATTATTGATTACGAATGTAAAAGATATTATTAAATAGATATTTACATATTTATTATATTGCATTAATTTCAGATTATGGAAGAAGCTCATGTAGACACAGTAATGGTTTTAGGTCAAGTATTTGATAAAAATCATAAATATTACGATTTTGGTGGACAGGATGTAACTAAACGGTAACAATAACTTATCTCAACTTATATTATAACAATATTGCATTAAATGAATGCATGTAATACTTGTTACAGGATTCAGTCACTAGTGCCAACAATATTAGATCACAGACTTTGTCCTCCGCCTGAAGAAATATACAGTCTACATAGAAAATTATCAGGAGTTTTCTTACTATGTGCTAAGCTTCAGGTTAAAATAAATTGCCGCGATATGTTTTACGAAATATATGCAAATTATAAATTTGAATAACAAATTAATTATAACTTATAACTTATGTATATGTATAATGCTTTATTAAATGTGTATACCTGATTAAATATAAACATTTTTAACATCGGTGCATTATATTTCTTACAATTATAATTTACATGTTAAAACGGCAAATAATTTACATCCTACATGTTATGATATATAAAATACGTTATCAATTACTGTAATGGTAAGACATGTGCAAAGTACGTTTCTAATTTTTTACTTGTATCTTTCCGTTAACCTAGTTATCGAGGCGTTTTTTAAATAGTAGATAATACTTATTTCCTGAGAATATGTAATTATGCTTTGTCATTTGCAAACATCATAAATATCTAACATTGATAATGAATGATACCTTAACCACAGATGACGTAAAAATACACAAAAATACATTAGGTGCAAGATCTATCTCGTACCTGATCTGTGCCTTAACCTATTCATTAGTTTGCAGCAGTTAATAAGTTACTCAAAGGAAATTTTGTAAATCAATCCATAAAATGAATGACAAATTTTTATATTTTGCTTATGGAAGTAATATGCTAGCAAAAAGAATACACATTAATAATCCAACTGCAGTACGAAGAGATGTTGGTTTTTTAAAGGTAAATATACACTATTTGAAAGTATTTCCCGCTTACCGGATTTTTTACTTTTATTTTAATTAATTGAAATAAACAAAATTTTTTATATTTTACAAATTTTTACTTTTTATATTTTATCAATTATAAATTATTAATCATTATGCTGTATGCAAATACTGAATTATATCAGAATTTTAGACTAGACTTTCTAACACATTCAAAAAGATGGGGTGGATGCTCAGCAACAATTGTTCCAACAGAAAATTATGCTGTATGGGGAGCAATTTGGGAATTACATGGCTGCAACAGATCTACATTAGATAAGCAAGAAGGTGTTGCAGATAAGTTATATTTTCCCTTGCTAGTTGATGTAGAAACATCTACTGGTAAATTATTAAGGTGCAGAGTATATCAACAATGCAATAAACCAAATGAACATCTAAAATTGTGTACATTACCAAAACATAGAAGGCCTTCACCATTATACTTGTAAGATTAGTTCAGTTTAAATTTATTGTAGAAGCATTATTTAATTTTACTTAATATGCCATTTTTTCCAATTTTGCCATAGGGAAACAATATTAAAAGGTGCAAAAGAAAGTCAGTTACCACATGACTATATTAAATTTTTAGAAACAATACCTCATAATAAATATCAAGGAGAATATGATATTGGGTAAGAATAATTGTTACTATTAATTTGTTTAAATGATATGTTTATTTACAGTTTTTTAAATATTTTTATTGTTCATGTTTTATACAAAAAATTTATGTAATAAGGACTAGTATCATAGCATTTATAATATTTTTTACTCATCTTATTTTAAATATTTCTGCTTATATTTAGTATTTATACAAAATTCATGTTACCACAGTTTCTATGCATTTTTTTATTGAAATGTCTAATTTTGAATCACAGCCTTCCCTTGAAAGAAGTTTAGAGTCAACAATCTTGTGATTTTTTAAACGTTTCTGGACATCTGGTTCATTCTCTATTAAATCAAGAGCTTCTGCAAGTGTCAACTTATCCATTTCATATTTGGGTATTTTGATCTTCTTATACCGTGCACCATTTATCTAGTGACATAGAAAACAATATAGTTGATAATACATTTATATAGAAGCATTTATAGTATAAAACTTAAGATATAAAATAATACATTTATGTAAATTTGTAGATAATGACAACAAAGTAATAAATACCTTAAATTTTTCTAACTTACCATGATTTCCAAAACAAGTTTGTAATTATTATCTATTTCTGGCCAACTTTGTTCCATTACATCCTTATCTAATTTTACTTCATTTTCACTTATCAGATGATGTTTTACTGAAGAAAATGCGGCCCACAACTCCGAAGCAAAATGCGGCGCAAATGGTGCAAGCATTATAATTTGTACTGCTAATGCACGTTCGTATTCACGACTTTTTTGCATGCATTGTATCGATACTTTGCGTAAGCTTAATATTAAAGATAAAAGGTAATTAATAATTTTTCAATCATTGTAATCATTAGTACTCTTTAAAATAATAGTATGTACCTGTTTGTGAGTCCTTGCATTCTTGATATTGCAACACTCAATTGCTGGGATCCAGTTATATTAAAAGTTACATTCTTTAAGAAATAATTTCGACTATCAAACAGATATGCATCCTCTTCTGCAAATTTAGGATGAGTAGGTTCTGCTTGAAATTCTTCCAAAGTTGTGCTATTACGATAGGCTACAAATTTGTTTACTGTTTTCCATAAACGGTCTTGCCAATTTAATATTCCCGGCACGGCTAGATTTTTTTAAAATACATATTATTTGTTCTACAATAATTAATCAGAATTTTCATTATAAAAAGCTTACTTTTATGATTCCAATACTTAACCGAGGTTGGCGCTTGATCAGCTAATATAATTAATCTAGTTGTATCAATTCCATACTCATTTACCACTTCAAGAGGTTCAACACCATTATATCTTGATTTAGACATTTTTCCCCAGGTGATTATTACTGGTTCTTTAGTACTTTTCTCTATACACTGCCCTGCCTTTTCTTCCACTTCATCTGATTTCAAATATTTTCCTGTACTCTGTACTTGATATGTTTTGCCAAACACCATACCTTGCACAAGTAATTGCTTAAATGGTTCTGTACAGGGTAAAAGTCCTTCTGAATGTAAGAAGTGACTTATAAATCTAGCATAATATAAGTGCAGTACAGCTGAAATTATAACATTGCTACTTTAAGATGTTTAAATACATACATTTTATATATATAAAGAATTTGTATACTGTTACATATTTACCATGTTCTTTTCCACCTATATAAAGATTAACAGGAAATATCTCTTTCACTTTATCAACTGCAAACATTTCTTTCGTATTTTTTGGATCAACATATCTCAAATAATACCATGAACTATCTACAAATGTATCCATTGTGTCTGACTCTCTAACTGCTTTTCCTCCACATTTAGGACAAGAAGTATTCAACCAATCTTTAGCTTCACATAATGTAGACTTTTTGTTTGAAGATGAAAAGGATATATTTGGTAGAATTACAGGAAGTTGATCATGTGGTACTGGCTGAGCACCACAGTTTGAACAATGAATAATTGGAATAGGTGTGCCCCAATACCTTTGTCTAGATATCAACCAATCTTGCAATCTTGAACTAACTGGATAACCACCAATTTTCCATTTTTTTGCTTTAGATAACACTTCTAATAATTTTGACTGTTGTTCTTCATAACTTCTTATTGAATGCCGTGTGAATTCAATTCCAACTATATCAGAAAATTGAAAATCATCCATTGATGCAGAAGGTATACCAATATAAGTATCTCTAAAATTTTGAAACTGAACTTTATCTGTCACAAATATTGGTAACTCATTTTCATTGAATGGATTTAGTACTTTGGCATCTATAACTTTTATTCCTTCTGCTACATCTTTACAATATTCTGGTCTATTTAATAAGCTGTTTGGAGATACTGCAATAAACTTTGCATATTCGATAAATTCTGGATAATTAGTCCAAACATTTATTGCTTTTGGATAGTGTGGAATGTTTCCTATCACTTGTAATTCAAAACTACTGCCATTACATTCACCTATCCAATGTTGTTGCATTTTTATAACATCAGCCCATTCTTTTAATATAGGATTGTTTAACCCTTCAAACAATGACTTAGCAAATGCTGTAGTTCTAATAAACCACTGATTTAACAACCTTTTTTCTACTTTAGCCCCTGATCTCCAGGAACAATTATTTTCATCAACTTGTTCCTCAGCTAATACAGTTTCATCAATAGGATCCCAATTAACAAATGCTTCTTTCCTATAAACTAAACCTCTCTCAAAGAGTTTTAAAAATAATGCTTGTGTCCACTTATAATATTCTGGGTCACATGTAGCAAATTCTCTATCCCAATCAAAGGCATAATTTAATGAATTTAATTGAGCTCTCATATTGTTAATATTTTCCTGTGTCCATGTAACTGGATGAATTTGTTTGTCCATTGCAGCATTTTCAGCAGGTAATCCAAATGCATCCCAACCCATTGGATGAAGGACATTATATCCTGAAACAAAAGAAAGAAAGTAAAAAAATCTCTAAATGCCTAAATATGTCATATAATTAATATTTATAATTTAGAAATTTCACCTTGCATCCTATAAAAACGAGAAACAGTATCACTTATTGTATAAACTCTTACATGACCCATATGAAGTGCTCCAGAAGGATATGGAAACATTGATAATATATAACATTTCTTTCTTGTGTTATCTGTTTCATCATATTTGTGCAGGTTAACTTTTTCCTTCCAATATTTCTCTATATCTATTTTTATTTCACTTGTGGGTATACAATTCTATAAAAATGTTAAATTTTTTTATATATCAATTTAATAATAAACATATTTATTTACGAAGTAGAAATCATACCGAAAATTTGTTTATGCCGGTCGAAGCATATCGATGAATAATATTTCTAAACAATATTTCATTCCTATAATATAGAACATACTTTTCACTAAATAACTTCGTAATCTTCATTGTCAAGTTCTATTGTTTAAACATTACATCTAAGCACTCGAACATTAAATATACAACTTATGTTCAACTTGTAGTGTAAGTAGACATATTTATAGACTACTTTAAAAAAAACATACTCTGTATTTAAATTTTCATAGTAAAAATATTTCTAAAATCAAATGGTATTTATCAATAAATAGTGTTTAGGAAATACAGTTTTATATACAGTTTAAATACATAATTCTGAATTTGAACAAGTAAACTTTACTGTGCTGGAAACTAAAACTTCCGCTTCGTGCAATTGATTCTTTTTCCGGTGTGTTCCGTATAAACAAGTTCGTGAGTAATGTTTTCAGTTTAAAATCCAACTAAAAACTTAACATCCTGAATTAATACCTTGCAAAATAGTGAAAATATATTATTATTTGTGTATTAAATTGTAATTTAATAATATATTTGTGATTTTAGGGTATAACAAGCAGAAACATTTTTTGACATTAATCAGGAGGTTAAGTGTCTCATGTTTTAACATAGAGTTAACAAAATATCTTTTTTAATAATAAAATGTGTACACAGTGATTATATGAATATTGTAAAATAATATTAAGGCTGTGTAAATTTTACTTATAAAAAAATTGTACTCATCCTTAATTCTTTTGTTTACAATTTGATGTAGTACTATATTTCTAATCTATGAAACAAGTGTATCATGTTCTTTGAGAAGTAAATCACGAATTCTCTTCTTTTATTTTAGTTTAACCATGGGGAAGAGAAATAATATGATCCCTAATGGGCATTTCCATAAAGACTGGCAAAGATTTGTCAAAACTTGGTTTAATCAACCAGCTAGAAAATACCGTCGTAAACAAAGCCGTGTAAAGAAAGCTCGTGCAGTTGCACCAAGGTAAATGATGCATATTTATTTCGTTTTTACTGCATTAATATTTCATACTGTGAATACATAGTAATTCTTGTATTATACTGTTCATTTATGCAACATTAATTAAATTTTAAGACCTGTCAAGCTTTTGAGACCTGTTGTTCACTGCCCAACATTCCGTTATCATACAAAAGTTAGAGCTGGTAAAGGTTTCACATTAGAGGAGCTAAAAGCTAATGGTTTGAACAAAAGGTTTGCTAAGACTATTGGAATTGCAGTAGATCCTAGAAGACGTAACAAATCAGTTGAATCTTTGCAAACAAATGCTCAAAGATTGAAAGAATACAAATCGAAATTGATTCTCTTCCCACAAAATGAAAAGAAAGTAAGTATAATGCAGTATACTTCACGATGTCAAAAAACTTCATACTAATATCATTTATGAAAATAGCCTAAGAAGGGTGATGCAACTGAAGAGGAGATAAAACTTGCAACACAAGTTAAAGGAGAAATCATGCCAGTAAGACATCAAGCACCAGCTAAAGCTAAGGCTCGTGTCATTTCTGAGGAAGAGAAGAAATTCTCTGCATATGTAACTCTTCGTAAGGCTAGGGCTGATGCTAGATTAGTGGGTATTCGCGCAAAACGTGTGAAGGAAGCGGCAGAAAATCCAGATGATGTTACCAAGGTTGCTAAGGACAAAAAGCCTAAGAAGTAATTTGGCACTTTATGTCTTTGTATAAGTATAAAAATAAATCCTCTGATGAGAAATAAAATCTTATTTATTGCTAACCTCGTATCATTTCTCTCCACTAAAATTATCTTTATCAATAGTATTTAAAAATTATTGGATTATATTTTATAAATCTTATCACGAAATTAAGACTACATATTTTTCTAATATATTTTTTATACCTTATTGAACCAATCACGGTACATACATAAGCTTGTATCACAGCATGTAGGATTTTTTTATGTGAATTTGGCATCACTGCATGCATTACTCCATTTTGTATCTAGATTTAAATTTTGAACATTGAATCCGAAAACGGTCTGTGGCATTTATCAAGAAATAGAAAACTTAGCATTAATTTTGAAATAGTTCAATTTAAAAGATTATAACTACAAGAAAATGAAGTCTGTGTAAGTGGTGTTGCATTATATTGAAATTTACGAAATTTTTATGAATAAAATTTAATGAAGTTTAGTTATTGTTATATTTGACATACCTTCTATTGAGTGTTACGAAATTAAATTGTTTGATGAAGTTGTAGTCATTGTTTTTTTAATGTGCAATGTTTACAAAAATTGGAAATAAATGTTATGTTAACATTTTAGACGTATAAAACCACCAGGTTCAGCTCGTAAACCAGCAAGCCGTCCAAGGGGTAATAATATGTTATCAAAAGATCCAGTTCAAGTTTATTGTCGTTTACGACCAATGCAGCATTCTACTGATGTAGCATGTATGAAAGTTACATCTGATACAACTGTGGTTATTACACCACCAGAATCAGCAATTAATTTTCGTAGTTCTAGCAATAAAGAGATTCAAACAACATTTAGCAATGTGTTTACATCAGATGCAACACAAAAGGAGATTTTTAATGTAGTTGCTCTTCCATTAGTTGAAAATATTATTCGTGGTAGAAATAGTCTTTTATTTACTTATGGAGTAACAGGAAGTGGTAAAACATATACAATGACTGGTGAACCACAAGATGCAGGCATAATGCCTCGTTGTCTGGATGTTATTTTTAACAGTATTGCTAATTATCAGACAAAAAAGTTTATTTTTAAACCAGACAAGTTGAATGGTTTTGATATACAAGGTGAAGCAGATGCTATGCTTGATAGACAAAGTGAACTTCATGCTGGACTTATGTCACAAAGAGCTGGGAAGTCAGGCAAAGTGTAAGTACAAGAACAATATGTGTTATGTTAAATAGATAACAAGTATTTCCACTTGAAGAAATACTCTTAATAAATCATAATGGTTTTATCAGGCGCAAAGCAGAGAGTGATGGTGACAGTAATCCAATGATAGCTCGTGAGATAGATGAATCACAAATAGTACAAGTGGATCAAGATAATGCCTATGCTGTGTTTGTTACTTATGTTGAAATATACAATAACAGTGTATATGATTTACTGGAAGATGAAGATATTAGAACCAAGTATAGTCATATATTTATTTTTAACTTAAATATATTTGTCTTCCAATGATATAATAATAAAACACTTTTTAGGTCATTACAGAGTAAGATAGTTAGGGAGGATGGTAATAAAAATATGTATGTGCATGCTGTAACAGAAATTGAAGTAAAAAGCTCAGAAGAAGCATTTGAAGTATTTCAACGCGGGCAACGGAGACGGAGAGTTGCGCATACTGCACTTAATGCCGAATCAAGTAGATCGCATAGTGTTTTCACTATCCGGCTTGTACAAGTAATGTTTTCAAGATCCTTTATTTTTTATATAATTAGTATTCGTATGCAATACAGTATTATATTTTCCCACAGGCACCGTTAGATTGTGACGGAGAGCAAATTATACAAGATAAACGAGTAGTATGTATTACTCAATTGTCTTTAGTAGACTTAGCAGGTAGTGAGAGAACTAATAGAACTAAAAACACAGGTCAACGATTACGAGAAGCAGGTTATTATGCTTCAGATGTAAACATTATAATTACATTGTAATATGTTTTTTATAACTATCCATTTTGTTCAGGGAATATTAATAATTCTTTGATGACGCTTCGATCGTGTCTGGAAATTTTAAGAGAGAATCAACTTCAGGGTACAAGTAAGATGGTACCCTACAGAGATTCGAAGCTTACCCATTTGTTCAAAAATTATTTTGATGGAGAAGGACAAGTTAGAATGATTGTTTGTATTAATCCAAGGACAGATGATTATGATGAAACAATTGTAAGGAAAAAACCAACGTAATGTAAAACGTAAATTCAAAAAATAAAATAATTTAATTGTTTTATGTTCTAATACTTTTATAGCAAGTAATGAAATTTGCGGAAATGACTCAGGAAGTTCAAGTAGCTAGACCAACAATTACCAAGATAGATCTTGGTTTTACACCTGGAAGAAGACATGCAAATAAGGTGAGATAAATCATACGAGAGCAACAGCGAATATAATTTGAAAATACGTTAATAAAAAAACAACTTTTGATAGATATTTAAAGAAGCACGCACTAAATTGGAAAAAGAAGGTCGCCCTGAAGCTGCTGATTTGGAAGTAGATATAGGCTTAGTGTATAGGTAAATATTACTTTTTACCTACTTTTTCTTTTATTTTATTTAGACTAATATGGTTTTTATTCAGTTTGGGTGGTCCATTTCCTGAATTGGAAATTAGTTCTCCACGCAGTGATCAAATAATTACTAATTTGATGCACTTTTTGGAACAGCGCATTAACAAACGGAATATACTACGTGCTGATTTACAACAGAAGCGTAAGAATGCAGTTTATTTTTTAATGAGATTTAAACATGAGTTAATATTTTCATGTTTGTATTTACAGAAAACAATCTTAGAAAAATGTTGATGGTAGTGGAACAAGAACACTTGAATTTAAAAATTGAAAATGCATCGTTAAAGGCAGCTAATTCGCAACAAAAAAAGAAAGTTTCTGCATTAGAGGGTCATTTATGTAAAACTGAAGAACAAATTGATAGTTTACTCCGAAAATTGAATCATGCAAATGATACAATACGCAGCTTGCAACAAGAGGTAGTTAACGAATCCATTCATTCTTTTGTTATATAAGTGTTTACACTTGTTTTATCATAACTGTTTTAGTTGAAAGATAGAGACATGGCATTAAATCAACGGCTAATAGATAAACAAAGGGTTAAACAAAAATACAATACCAAAATGCAAGTGGAAACTGATAAAATGAACAGGGAATTAGAAATCAAGTTACGCCAACAACGTGAACACTTACAGGTAAAAAGCGAATGAATCGTATAGTATATAAATATATTAATTAACAGTATGTAGTTTTTATGAAGTTCAACAATTGTTTCAGAATCAAATGAAGGAAAAAGATAATAAATTAAGATTAGTAAAGCAAATTTTAGTTGATGAGAATGGTAGTAATGTTCCCAAAGATCATGCAATTGCTACTCCTAATTGCGCAGAGGCAACTCCAAAAGCAACGGATTGTCGATCACGAAGGGTCAGTTCTTTCTACATTATGTAACAATAAAGCTGTAAACATGTAGTCTAAATATATTTCATTTATAGGATAAAATGCACGTTGCAAATTTGAGATATCGGCGTTCACAAAGCGCTGATAGATGGATTGATCACAGACCAGGAGCAATAGTTCCCGTAGGAACTGTTCTCCAACCTTTAATGCATAGAAGACGCAGCGTTACACGACTTACAGATCCAAAGGAAATTACAGAGGGTGCATCCAGATATTGTCTTGTCGCACAAGAACAAGATACAGATGGCGAGCTAGAGACGAAACTATTCAAGGTAATTATTTTCTATACAAATTTGAGACAATTATATGATGTTTTAAAATATATATTATTATATTAGGGAGATATAATACCCACCAGTGGGGGAGGTGCACAGGTAGTATTTAATGATATGGAATGTCTAAAACAACTGTCTCCGAAGGCGAGAAAACGCAGTGGTCCATTAGCTCCAGACAATGTAAATGATATAGGTACACCGAATCATTCGTCTACGCTTATGGAGACCCATTCGAAAAGACCACGTGTAGTAAGTTAATAAACGTAGTAGCCATCGGTAACAATATCAAATTGAGAATTTTTTTACAGTATTACATTATTAATTTTATAATTTATTAAACAACATACAATCCATCAAACAAAAGGGTGAGTTACAAGAAGCGATGTAATACTATTATATATAATACTTTGAATTGTGAATTATAATAATGCCTACGTGATTGTGATTACGATCTCGCAAAATGCACGTAATGGTATATTAACATCTGAATTACGTATAAAAAATAGATTTTTTAAATAATTAACAATGGAATTTGTGTATAATATATAATATTAAATTGTCAAATTATAGAATGTATATTTCAATAATAACTTATCAATCTAATCGTAAATTTTGATCATACTTCTTAGAGTTTTATATGCAATTATTTTTGTACAATATATACCTATAAAATTACATGTATTGTACACATTGTATATATTCTTTATGAGCCTCATTCTTTTCTGTGTCAGCTCCATTAACGATATATTTAGTTATTTGTCTTAGTTACATGCCTTTCTTTGTAGTTCATTATTTAATTCCGCTAATTGTTGAAGAAAGCCAACGTTTGGTTTAATGTGACGATTTTTGCGAACTGTTCGAAGAGCATCTATGCTATGCATTCCTTTCTTTATCATTAAATATGCTATCACACATGTTGCACTACGTGATATTCCCATCACGCAGTGAACAAAAGCTTTACCTGGAAAAAAAAATCCAATATTAAACAATCTATATTAAAATATTACTGATAATATGCAACTTTAACTTTTTCATTACTAAATCATTGGAAAATTACCTCCTGTAGATACAGCTTCATCAATAAAGGATGCAGCAGTATTAAAGTATTTGCTAATATCTGTAGTATATGAATCATCAAGTGGTAGACCAAGATATTTTATTGTCGTGTCTGCATAATAATATCTATCTGTATCTACAAATCCAAATCTTTTTCCTTCAGCAGCATTAAGTAAATGTGTTATCCCCAACGTTTTAAGGTATTTTTTATTCATTGCACTATGACTATTAAATGTTAATTAATTTTTAAAGGAACAGAAAAAATGATTAAAAGACAAGTAATAAAAAGTATGACATGGTAATTTAAAAAAAAATGTTTATATACTCACGCATCACCAATATATATTCCTGGATATACTTCATCACAATCAACAGCCTGTTGAGCACGATAATATTGGGTATCATGTCGATCAGGATCAAATCCTGGTATTGGTTTATTATCAGTTTGTGTCCTATACAAAACTTCTGTTAATTGACTTAGAGTAGTTTCTCCACCAGGTACACGTTTTTTCAAATCCTTAACAAAGATGCTTTTATTGTAAATTGCAATATTAATAGTTCATTTGGTTCAGAAATCTAACTTTATATTACGCAACATAAAATTGATAATTTTTAAAAATCAATCGAACATTATTTTAAACAATTTATCATTATCTCTTCAAGTGCTTCGCATCATGTATAGTGCCTAAATTTTAAAAAAACCCGGGAAAGAAAACAGTATCATTGATCGCGCATATTTATTTTTAAATGTTGTTACGAAATGTTGGACAAGCTAAAAGTAGTTTCTTGTATCGTAAGATACCGTATCGGAAACGATTACTAAGCAACAAAAGAACTTTCAAAATATATGTAAAGAAGATAATATTCCTTTTTATAATATGTACTTACATTCTTCAGATTGAAATCCATTTGAAAAGGTTGCCTAGAAATAAATATCTGTATATTAAAGTAGATACAACAAATAATAAAAAATAGAATGATATAAAATATTTGTACTTCTATCACTGTCGCGAAAATTATGACGCATTTATTACGTCCAGGGTTGCCACCGGACTGTTATAAATTACAAGCCGGAGATTGTAATAAAGAGATAAGATTTGCTTTGAGATAAGTTTTGAGAGGCCAGTTGGGAATGACCCGAGAATAAGTATTTTGAATAGATGTCGCTGTCTGGTACACTCTTAAAATTGTTAAATAGAATGTATTGTTAGAGCAAATTGTGCAAATTTTTTATTAACCCATTTTTTCTACAAACCCAGAGATATTTCTAGTAAAACCGAAACTCAGTGATTTGTATTAAAATCCGGAGTCTCCGGGTTAAAACCAAAGTGGTGGCAACCCTGATTACATCATTATATTTGTTCATTTTAAATTTTTATATACAAATTAAACGGTCGTTACAAGTAACGATAATTACACATGTATTTTTTATTCAACATATCTTCGTACATAGTACTATTTTTGTAAATAACGGGAAAAAATACATAAAATGTTAGAGAAATAAAATCTTTAGGTATCAAAGATTTGATGCCATTATTTTTTAAAATGACGTTTGATTTCAATGCAAGTTAAAGTCTTATATCAATATTTGAACACACTTTCTCCAATGCTTTTTGATATAGATATATTTTTATAATAAAAAGGTATGTATTTTATGTGTATAAAAAATTGTTACTCATCATAAAAATATGTGATCGTGGGAGTTAATTTTAAACTTAGACTATTTTCAATGAACGACACAAATATACATATTAAATCAAATTTTATTTGATTGTCTTCATTATAATTTTAATCAGACATCTCATTTGCTAGTTTTAATTTTAAAAATAAATTTTTAAACAACGTAAATTTCAATATCTCTAGGTCTACAAACTTTGAATGAATTCAAATTTTATAGTAACTTTGCGATGAGTCATGACGTATTCAATGCCAAAGGGAATATGGCGATGGTATTTGGTTAGTGCGGGGTCTTGTTGATTCTGTTTCAAGTGTACAGTGTTTATCGTGTTTAAGAGCGTAATTATAATTTAAATTTGAAGTACAATTTGTTAAGACAATGAGTTTCTTTAGTAAAGTATTTGGCGGTAAAAAAGAACCGGCTTCCTTATCAACGGCCGAAGCTATACAGAAATTACGGGAGACTGAGGATATGTTATTAAAGAAACAAGATTTTCTTGAAACTAAAATAGAACTTGAAATTCAGACTGCTAAGAAACATGGGACAAAAAACAAGAGAGGTATCTACGAATAATATTCTTAATTTCGTTATCATATGTGGACAATTCTCAATGAATAAGGTCATTTGTCATTGTGACGTTTCTTGGTTTCGTGTTCGCTAATATGCGAACGAATGTCATAACTATTAATCAGTACTTTAAGAAATAATTTTGTTATAAGCTTACTAAATTATAGACATACCTCTTTAAATTATAAGTTACCATCAGATCATATAAATTATTCTTATTGTCTAATCTGCTGCTCTTATAATATTAATTAAAAAATCGGCGTTTACAGCTGCAATTCAAGCTCTTAAAAGAAAGAAGCGATATGAGAAACAATTACAACAAATTGATGGCACACTGACTACAATTGAAAGTCAAAGAGAAGTGCTCGAATGTGCAAATACCAATACAGCTGTACTTACTAATATGAAAAATGCTGCAGATGCATTAAAATCTGTCCATCAACATATGTAAGGAACTTAGGTCTATGATAAAGTCATTGCATTGGTAATGCAGATTCAAATGAGTAACTTATTAAAATATTTTTGTCTTTTTGTTTAGGGATGTTGATCAAGTACATGATATGATGGATGACATAGCTGAGCAACAAGATGTAGCTAGAGAAATTTCTGATGCCATCTCTAATCCTATTGCATTTGGAAATGATGTAGATGAGGAAGAATTAGAGAAAGAATTGGAAGAGCTTGAACAAGAACAACTGGATAAAGAGTTGCTTGGCATTGAATCTACTGATGAACTTCCAAATGTCCCAGCTACTGCTCTTCCATCTGCACCACCTAGGACTCCCGCAAGTAATAATTTTAATGCTACGGATGCTGTACCGTAATAATAATCTATTATTAAATAAAAATTTTTACGATTTCATAGAAGCCAAGCCTGCAGATGATGAAGATTTGAAAGAATTACAAGCATGGGCATCATAAGGTGGTATCAAAATATTTGTAAAAACAAATTTTATAAAAAACTGATAGCTGAAATTAAGTATATATTGTTGAAGAAGACAACTATGTACATGAATGTATTTTCTACATTTGATACCATTTAATTATTCCATGGTTAAATTGCAATATTTTTTGTGCACAGTTAAAAAAAATTGATAATAATGAAGCTTGCATAATAGTTACTTGCTTTTTATATGTTTTGCTTCATAAAATGAAGCTTCAAAAATAACAGCAAGTACCTTAAATATCTGTGAAATACTTGTATCTAAATCAGCCAATATATTTTATTGTTGCAGTGAAAAGTAATTACTATAAGCAAGTATATAAATTATATATAAAGCAATAATTGCTGATAAATTATATAGATGTAATTTATATTATCAATGGCAAATGTGAACTTTCTGTGCAGAAGATAAAGTCATAAGAGATATAATTGCTTTTTAGTACTTGGCTGCCATGTTAATGTATATATGCGCAACGTATTTTGAAAGGTGGAATAGCGTTCACATTGTTAAATGACCTTTTAAACTTTGTATAAATATATCTGCTATAAATAAATTCACTTAAATGTATATTAATTCAGTAAAACTGCAAATAAAACAAATAGTTACAGATTTTTTAATTAAAAATTATTGTAATTTTCGCCGTATTACAAACATTTTATTAACTAATAATTGCTAT
>NW_017100187.1:1558045-1575948 GCF_001263275.1 Habropoda laboriosa | reverse complement strand
AAATATTGAAACTGCATCGAAGTCACTAGTCTATGAATCATTTATGTTTTTACAATATATAAATAAGATGAGATAATATAAATATAAATATGTAAGGTAACTTAGATTGTAACAAATCATATGCCACAGAATGTAGTGCTATAACAAAATATATTACTTGAGAAGGTATTTTTTCAAATAAAAAGTTATAGATTAGGGAAAACAGTCTTTCAAAAAATAAAAATGTTTTTGTTTTATTTTAATTTACAAATATGGTAATTAAAGTCTCGATTGAAAATTGAAATTAATTAAAAGGTGTTAGCGAAATACATCGCTCTCGTATGCAACAACAGGTGTCGGAGTATATTTCTTGTTCAGTTTACTACTAAGTGCCGGTATACGTAAGGGATGAATATGCGGCTTAACAGGAAATCTAGTTCCAGCGATATCTATTTCGTAACGAGCTTTAGGTTCCATTATAAAGTCTGTTGTAACAATATTTCTGTTAGTTTGTGCATATCTTGATCTAGGAGAACTGATGAAGCCAAGACAAATATGTTTCTCTGATGTAAAGCCGTATCTATAAATCGATTCATTAATAGTATGAAATAGTTGTCACAAGTATACAGTACTTTTAATTATATTAATTATTTACCCAGCTGATGTAACCGTTCCTACAAATTCATTATTTCGATAAACAGGCTCACCACCCCATGGCCACACGTCTTTATTGATATCTAATTCATTAACAACAAATAATACTAATCGTTTTGACACACCTTGTTCTTTTTGATGTTGTAAAGCAAACTTGCCAATAAAATATTCTTTCTGTTGCAACAAATAAAACAGTTATGCTTACATTCATAAACTTGGGTATATAACATTATTTCTAACGGAATAAATAAATTAAACTGACACATATCTACTTACTTCTAATTTTACACTGTATCCACTTCCAGCTTCATACGGCGTAACAAACGGTGTTAATTCTTCAGCCCAAAACGGGATAAATCTTTCTATACGCATGAGTGCATATTCTGAAGGTATATATAAGCAATAACCAGATTCACCAGTATTTGTGAATGACATTACCATCACATCAGAAGCATATGCTACATTCACATTCTATTAAAATAAAAATCTTGAATATTATATATTATTTATGGCTGATGCAAAAGTTTATAGAAATAAGTGTAAAATGATTACCTTATATGTAAATGGAGAAAGATTAATATCAGAATTGGAGAGTTCTGAAAGTAGTCCCGTTGCTTTAGGTCCTACTAAGTTAATAACAGTATATTTTGAAGTTACATCATGAAGGCCTACTGAGTGATCAGTTGGTAAATGTCTGTATAAAAAGTCAGTCTTATAAAAAATAATTTATTATCGTGAATATTATATAGCTTTTATCATTTTTTACCTAGACATCCATTGGTAGATGCGTGTTTGTTGTGATGTAGGAGAAACCATAAAGTAACTGTTTTCAGTTTGTCTCACTAAAATACAATCGTTTTCGTATCCTCCTTTTTCATTTTGCATCCCTGTATGCACTATACCACCCACTGGTATATTTGCGTCATTAGAACATAATTGCTGAAGGTACTTTACAACTTCCAAACGACTAGACTGTGAATATATAAATGAATGTATAAAAAGTTTTATATACAGCCACATCTTGGACACTTACTTTAATTTTAATCTTTGAAAATGAACTCATATCTATTATTCCCACTCCTTCTTTGCATGCTACAAATTCCTCTTTCATAAAATCGAAAAATTTAGGTTTATAAAAACTTCCTGGTGGCATGACTGGTTTCTTTTGCCCTCCTATTTGCAGCATAAATTATTGTATAATTAGTTAATTATAAATCAAGGATTGAAACGATTCCAGAAATAACTGTTTCAAACTGTTATATAAAGATTCTCTACAAAACAGTTATGCGGTACCTTTATTCTAAATAATTGTTAGGTATAAGGAACTGAATTTTTAACAGATTAACATTAGAATATAACAGAGGACAAAAATTTTAGGTGAATTAATTCTAGAGTATTCCTAGAAAATTAATTTTAGAGAATAACTGTTTTCATTCCCTGGTATAAATAAATGAGAACATAAGTTAAACAATTATTTTCTTACTTGTATAAGTTGAATTAAAATAGAGCGGGCGTTCATAAGCCATTTTTACACCGAAGATTGCACCTCTCTCTTCAAGAACAGAATATAAAGGTGAACAACGCAGTTTTCGAGCATATTTGTACTCGCATTGATGAGGGTATAAAATTGCATAATTTCTACTAACAATTTCCTTCGTTCTTTGTTGTAAGTATCGTTTACTGCTATGCAAATCTAGAAATCTTTGTACACTAAAAGGAAGTAATTCCTGTGTGGATTCACCATTTATTAGACACTCAGCGACTTCTTTGCCTATTCCTCCTGCTCCTGAAAACATATAATTTGAATAATAAACGAGATTAAAAAATTTCAAATGTTTTACCTTGCAATGAGTTTCCATTCATGCCAACAGCAACAAAGTAATTTGTTACTTCTGGGCTTTCTCCTAATATCCATCTACCATCTGGTGTGAAATTATCTGGACAATTGTAAATATTTGGTTTTATATTCTTTAAAAATGGTAATCTATGTACTACTTTATCCCATAAAGGATTCCAATGTAAAGGATCAACTGTTAGATGATTTTTCCAGTTTTGTGTAGGAACAGTGCCATTTTCAAATGCAGGCTTTGATTCTGGTTCAAACCAGCCAATTAATAAACCTCCTATAGATGTATAGATTTATAAATTTGTCATGTAGTGTAAATAAATCAAATAAGATGTATTAATAAACTAACCACCTTGCCATTCCCTTATGTATGAGTATGAATCATAATCTCGTATACATGGTAATGCTGTATTTGTATTATGTGGAAAAGGAAAAGCAATTGCATAATAATGTTCTGCAGGATATGCTGGGATTCTAACTGGTGGACTGCATCGTAATCCTAATTCCCTTGCCCACTATATTTCAAATGTAAATAAAAGTTTGTATTGGAAATAATGTTAAAACTGTATTACCTTTTTAAAATAATGAAGAAAATATGTAACAAATTTAAAAAATGAGATTAAAGTTGGTATTACCATTCCTGCACAATTTACAAAGTATTCACAGGAAACTACTCCATGATCAGTTTTTACACTCTTCACGGCTCCATTTTCAGTGTGTACTTCTTCTATACAGCAATTTTCAATGTACTTTGCTCCTCCTATTTTTGCTAATTTAGCTAAGGCATCACAAATTGCACTGGAATTGGCTACTGCATCTTCAGGAACCCAAACTGCACCTTCAATATCTTCAATATGCAGATATGGATATAGTCTTTTTAATTGTTCCCTTCCTAAAACCTGATGCATTTGTAATTCATTAAAAATTCCTTTCATATTTCAATTATAACATTTAATTAATAAATCTTACTTCACAGTGTAAACCTGTTGGTACATTATAAGCCATTCTTCTTTTTAAAGCTATCATTCTATCTTTGGTTTGAGCTAAGTATATGCTACCACATTGCTTTAGACCTATGTCATATCCCATTTCTTGCAGTTGCTGGTATAACTTAATGCTATAAGAGATTAAGTTCCTATGTGATATTGGTTTGAAGAGGCCAAGTGTGCCAGAGCCAAAATGAGAGGTGCCACTTCCAATTCTGTTGTTGTTGTTTTTTAAATAAAAATTAATAAATCAAAAAAATTGATAACATTATTACAAACAATAAAAATTTATCATTCGTTGTTTTGTTGTCTATTAGTTATTCTATTTTATCTTAATAAATCGTATACCTATTTTGTTCCAAAACGAGTACATCGTTCCAGCCCTTAACAATAAGATGATAAGCAACCGAATTCGCAACTGTTCCTGCACCCGCAATAACAATTTGCGATTGGGAGGGTAACATTGTTGTGTGGAATGGAGAGTCATGATAAAATTTTCTGCAGTTTTTACTCTTGTTAATTTGTTTAGATTTAAACACTCCATTTTTGTAGGTTATATCACCTGAATAATTTCTATGAGCTTTTAAAATTTGTTTTTCGAAGATTGTAATATAAACACATTTCGAACTCGCGTATTTCAGCATTAAATTATGTAGAAAATATTAATTGCGTCGTTTGCGCACTCAACATGAAAACTCCAAGTTCCAAAATATCCGAACTATTAGAGCAGGTGTTATATCATTAAAGATTGCAGTAACATATAAAACGTATATCGGCTCATAATAAAACTTTTATTAAAACATGAATTTACATTTCAAAATAAAATAAGTTGAGCCAAACACTGATGTAATAATTCTATGAATTATAATTTTAAGGTATAATTATTTAGGATATGATGCAGGATTTGTCTTTTACATAAATTTTTCTTTAGTTGTCTGAGCTGAAAATAATTATAACATTGATACACGAAGAATGTTTTAATTAAAAATATCATTGAATGAAGTATTATACACATTTAAATTTTCAATAAAAAAACACGCGCTAAATCAATATCTATCGATAAATCGAAACGTTTAAACTTCGATAGATATCATAATTCTCGAACCATCTCGATAAAGTGTTCGTTCAAAATGGAAATGGCGTTAGATCTTCGGCTTTTATTAACGTGATTTTTATTGTAAATTTAAGTGTTCTCCGTTGTTATATGTGCGCCTTTGTTAATTTTTTTTTCATTAGGGACTATTATTAACAGAAAAATTGTTCATAATGTGGTTCGTACTAGTCACAGCTTGCATCAAAATAATAGGCATTTTTATTTTCATCGTGTACTGCGTTGTTGCTTTCCTCATGGTTATGGTATGAATTCTTTATATTCACTATAATTGAAAATACTTTATGTTACTAATAATGTTATTTGTGATAAAGTATAACGATCGAATGGAAGAATTGCGAAAATGTGTAAGTTTATTAATGTAATTTTCTTTCTGAACGTTTCGAAACTTTGTACATCCTATTTCAATAACATAGACGATATCCCTTAGGTTGTACTTCAAGACACAAGCCTGAAAACAGAGTTTCCGATCGAAGTCAGTTAAACGTCTTTTTTTTTTCCTTTAATTAGAACTTATTTCGAGAAATTTTTCTTAATATATTTTATCAGTGATATTTGTCAATTTTTCGTTACGTTTAGCTTCGATTTTTATTAATATTCGTAATCGATTATTCCAGTCTCACGATAGTATAGATAATAAATTGGAAGTGCTAACGGAAAAGCTTACTCAAAAAGAGCGCGTGGTGAGAGTTAATTTTTCATATGTTTGATTAAATTTGATAAAAGAAAGTTTGAAGGATAATTCATTTCGTGGTACATATGTACAGTTACAACGATCGCAGTGTGAAATAAAAAATGCAGAAAAGGTTTTGAATGATCTAGAGAATAAAACATCCTCTTGTCGAGATCGATATCGTTCGTTGATGGTCGAATTGAAAAAGGACATTCGAAAAACCGAGGAAGAGGTTAGAATAAATACGTAATTGTCCAATAAATTAGATCTTTTAAAATTTTTTTTAATTTTATGTAATTGCGATTATACATTATAGGTGAAAACGTTGCAAACTCAAATTTCGAATTTGTCGAATCGTCGAGAAGCCCTTAGAAGCGAAGTATTAAAGGTAATGGCTTCAGTTTTATTCAAATTAACAATGTACAAACATACGTCGTTAATGAAACTGGCAATCGATCAAATAATTGCAGCAACAAGAGGATTATCAAAAGATGCTGAGTAGCTTTTCCACGGAATTAGAAAATAAGAAATCCTTATTTTGTAGGTTAATAAAACGCGACATTTTTTCATTATATTTGAAATTGATTTTTTTTTTTTCTCACCATACTAATCAGATTTGTTGATGTTTTGTAGCCTCAGGTAACGAGAAATCAAGACACCCTCGCGTGAGTTGTCTTATTTTACGACCAAAGATCACATTATCCTCTCGTATGTATAATAATTATTGTTAATTAAATATCCGCAGTATTGCTTTTCGTATTAAACAGAACGTTAGAGCAAGTACCTACGAGGGGACTACTAAACGTTGCTTTATCGAGGGTCGAGGTAATATCGGATAAGCGAAGGAAGCGTTTTGGTCGAATTGTAATTTTTTAATTAATATTCACAATATGTACAATCGAATAAATGATCGACATGAAAGCTTTTTTCACGTTCAATCGTATGATAGAAATTTGTATCGAAAAAAGAAAATATTTAATTCGAGTGACGAATGGAAATGCAGCGATTTTATTAATTAATACGTTCATTAACCTATGATTCAAGTCGTCAAAATGAAATTCCACAAGTAAGAAGGGGAAAGAACTTTACAAGACATAAGAGAATAAAGGAAGGACTAAATACAGTAAAATACGCATACGTGTTAAATTCGGAAGAAAAATCGAAGAAACACTATAGAGGGATTTACTCTTAAAACAGGCCACCTTAACCTCCTCGTTGTTCGAAGACAGAAAGAAATATTTCGATTGGCTCGTTTATTAAAATAAAAATATGTTCACTGTGTGATTTTCCGATAGAGAAGCCTCGCGCGCCTTTTACTCGAAAATATTTCTATTCGTCTCTGGATTGAAAGGAGTTACACGTGTTATCCATTTTAAGTGCCTCACCCTTCGTAACCATCGAATTACGCGTACACACGAATGCACCAAAACGAATAGTGCATGGAGATGTTTTAAGGCACTTGCTTCTTTTCCGATGCGTAACGTGGTGGTTCTCCAATAAACGGGGTATTCCTCCCCCCCTGTAATTGTAGTTCTTCGGAAAATTGTACGCCTGTCTGTTGATGCATGCGAGAACACCGATCGCTGCATTGAACATAAGTGGAGATGGTGTTTTTTCGATCGAAAGGAACGCGCTATAAAATGTTCGTTGAACTTGTTAAGTGCACGTGAAAGGAACCTCCTTGCTGCTCTATTTTCGATATCAAACTACTAGCCGACATGCTCTTCGCGAATGGCGCAACAAGTAACGATGGACACATCTTTCGTTCTTCATCTATTGGATACCAAAAGAATGCATCCAAGACGAACAATTTATCGGCTACGTGCTTCCATTACTTATACATCATAAGTTTCGTTTGAACCGATTGCGAAAACTTTTCTATCGTTCTCCTGAAAATGATTATCTGTAGAAATCAAATAATTTTCTCTTCTTCGAACTTGTAGTTTCGATAGATCAGGATTACTTGCTTTTTCCTTTATAATTCTGTGTGATGCGAGGGGAATTTTTTCAGAACCGCATGGTAGAGATTGTAAAAGGCGTAGAAACTGACGCTTAGAATGACGATCAGGGCCGAGCCGAATATCCAGGACAGAAAATGACCGTCTATGATATCCGAGGTCTCCTTCCTTTTTCTCGCGCTTATCTCGCCGAGTGTGGTACCTCTTCGCTCCTCCATCAGCCTTTTCATGTTTGCTAATTTTTCGCGCAGCTCGTCTACCGATTCAGCGATATCCTCGACCGAGTCGTCTCCAGATAGATCTAAAACTTGGACGAATAGAGCGTAACTCGGGAAATAGAGACGTTGAAATTTATTATTAATTAAACGAACAACTCCAAAACATTGCCAAGAAAACTTTTCGTTTTGGAGATTCTGTGTTTGCGATTGTTACTCGAAAAGAAATTAACTTTATATGTTATGATATATGGAACAGCGTAGCACTGAGAAGATATAAGTTTATGGTACGATGTGTACAGTTTTCCTTGGAGAAAAATGTACAAAGATTGAAAAATTTAGTCGAAAGATACAAGTAGCAGTTTATCGAAGGATATTACGAACTGAAGCTAGGACTACTTACCCGTAGCTCCTGGTGTGCAAGTATGCGTCACTGTTTCCATGATGCTCACCTCTGTCTCTCTTGACTGTATTATTTGGTCCAGCATCTGACACGGTGGTCGGTATTGATCATTCAGCATCCAGCTCTGTAGCGCAGTCTCTATCTTCCGGGAAGTTAAGCCTCCTCGAATTTTTCATTTTTTTTCTTTCTCTTTTTTTGCGTCAAATACAGATCAATTCTATTTTCGAGTTTGGGTAATAGTTGTTTCTACAGTTTTCAAAGTTAGACAAAAGCTGAATTTAAGAATATTAAGCTCTTTTTAATAACGATATTATTCTTCGTTCGTTATAAGGAAGGAAAATATGAAAACTATTCGAACGTTCTTTTTATTTCAACGTTACATTTACGGAGTCTGATTTAAATTAATACCTGAAGGTCGTCTCGTCTTACATTGTTGGACTGAGTAATAATTAAACAATTGGAATAATCTGAATGACATCGTATAATTTAATATAAATTATACCAATCGATTCAGTTTACAAAAGCTGTTTAAATATCCCGCGCATTTCCACAGGAACTTTTCGTTACAAACGCGTCCTAAGTGATCATCGATCCTGTCGCAACACTGTGAACGCGGCCAAAGGTATTCGTCGGACGTTCGGGTGGAGTCGGGCGCACCTTCGGGGACGGCGGCTGACGTCACAGCGCAAGATGGCCGCCGGTATCGGAAATGGAGTAGCGTAGAGGCTGGGCGGTAGGAACGAACCGTAGGTGTGTCAGTACTCGGCTTCCTCGTGATAATGTCATCGAAATGCCGATCATTGTACGCTGACTCGCGCCTTGCGCACCACTCTAACGTTAGATCGGGATCGTTCCGTCGGCCGAGTCTCGGATGGTGATGATTAATCGCGAAATAGTTAGCGAGGTGAATTAAGCCCGGTGCCCCGAGACTCCCCTTGATATATCACTTCCCTGGGACAAGGTTTCTTCTATCGTAATACACCAGTGATACAGAAGTAAGGTTAGATACGGTGAAACTGTGTCTGAATGAGCTCGAGGCGGAAAGTAAACGGTGACCTGACCAGTGATCGTTCCCGTGTACCGTTCGACGATATTTCACGGATGTCAGACTCGTTCGCCCGGCTCTGGGAGAGAGTCGAGTGTGCACCGTGGGTGTCAACTTCGTGTCGAGCTGTTCTAATTGAAAATCAGTCCACGGCTCTGGAACGAGGCGGGATGGAAAGGAAAGGGTACGCGTGCACGATAGACGCATAAGGGATCGAGGTGTGCACGACGTGAACTGTCGTGTCCGTGTGGATCCTTTTACGCGATCTGTCAAAACTGACTCGTGGGCGAATCCTATCTCGTCGCGGCGTATCGATCTATCTAGAATCTTTAACCGATCGCGTGTGTCGGTCCCTGAGTTTCTTCCTTCTCTGTATCGTGTATGCTAATCGATCGATCTTTTCGAAGGGAAATTCTCGTCGGTTGCGTGCGTGTATGCGTATGCGTGTGTACCCTACGACCGCACATCGATTGATCCCTTTCCGTAAACAATATTCAGCAAGAAGAATGTGTCGTCCGACGGTGAAAACGAGATGTGTGATTCTATCACGGTGAGAGTACCCGTGGCCGGCCGAGTGATGTTGAACTTGGAACTGTCCAATGATTCTTTGAGCGATGATTCCGCCGGTAGGTACTAGTTAACCAACAAAAAAAAAAAAGACGCAAAAAGAAAAAAGGACAAAAACGCGTGTGAAGGAGCACGAGGAAAGGAGGTGTGGTAGCATAGTGTTGTCTCTTTCGGTGGAAACGTTTCAACATTCAAGAAAGAAACATAACCGGGATTATTCCGGGGCGCGTGGTGTGGATGTCGTTGGACAGAGGAAGAAAGAGGAATAGGAACGAAGCGTGTGAGACAAAGGGGACAGAGGAAACACGAGGGAATCGATTAAAGAAAATGTCTAATTGAAAAATTCGTGGAAGAATTATAAGAAAAGGTACATATATATATACATACACATATATATACATAGATAGATATATTATATATCGGAAGCGGAAGGTGGCTTCTCTTTGTCAGTGGCGCGCACGCGAGTGTCCACATATCCGCCGCGTGTGGCCGCGCGCTTATGTCCGCCGTTTTACATTTGCGTGTTATTGAAGTGGAGTTTGTGTGCCGGAGGGTGAAGGGTAGTAGTTAGGATACGCAAAATGTGGAATATGATGTGCGACGTGATGCCGACTATCGCGGAGGACAGCATTAGCCAGCGAAGTTCGCAATACTCTGGCGAGGATGCGAACTTCGAGCAGCTGATGGTTTCGATGCTAGACGAGAGGGACAAATTGATGGATTCGTTGCGCGAGAGTCAGGAACGACTGCAGGAAACGGAGGCACGTCTGCAGGAGATAGAAAAGGAACGGGACTCGCTGAATCGCCAACTGAACACCAATATCCCTCAGGTATGTTTTCATTCGTCTTTCTTTTCTTTTTTTCTTCTTCTTCTAACGTTTGATTTTATATTCGTCTTATTCACCGTTTCTTCGAATGATCGATTGTTGGGTATACGTTATATTCAACGTTCGCCAAGTGACGACTTATTTTATTTCGTCGCGTATACAGGGTGTGCCAGAATAAACGATTGAAGCGTGCCAATCAGTTGTGTGAGTGGAATGAGGAAGATAGCGGTATGTTAGAGTGTACAGTGTTTTCTTTCAAACGAAGAAATTCCAAGGATAAGTATGGAAAATAAATGATTTTCTTCTTTCACCTTGTTTTCGTTCAAGGTAGTATTTTCTTTTTTTTTTTCATCAGACTTGGCGATATAACAGTCCCGCTGGATTTCGTAGTATTTTAGAAGATCGTCGACCTACACATCCTCGAGGCTGCGTGTTTGCTTTCTCGTGCAATGCAAAAAGTGTCTCGCTGTTTTCAAGCGCAGGTCGCGTCCATTGTAATAGGATTTATTGTACAGAATAGGATTGTCTCGAAAATCTTATTTTCCAAGTGGAAGAGAACGGTATTTCTCATCGAACAATTTTTAATTTATATATAATTCAATCAAGATAATTTCTAATACTCTCAAACGACGTACCCTCTTACCGTTACAATTATATCTTCTATCACGTTGTTCTTCAAATTTCTCAATCCCAATTGGATCTGTGCGCAAACATTTACCGCCTGTTCCTACTTCTCGTCCTATTGCTCAACCTAGATAAAGAGGAATTTAACGATGCCATAAAAGAAGACAAATAGTAATTTGCACGTGGATGGGATACATGTAATAACACAGTCTAAACTATTTCTTTGCCAATATTCCAAAACTATATCAACGAACACGGTTCACGCCTATCGTCGTATTAATTGAATTGTTCACTTTTAGCAAGTAACATTGAAGAGGAGAGAGAGAGAGAGAGAGAGAGAGTGAGAGACCGTCTGAAAAGTTAGAAACTGGTTGTTCGGTTAAAGCCGGTTCAAACGAAGCTGGATCAGCACGTGTTAACTTGCTCGATTAACAGGGAGGCATACACACAGATCAATATTTGCCTGACGATAAAGACCCAGCCGATTTCTTTTTATCGTTGAAAGTTGGCTAGAAAAAGTTGCTCGCTCGGCTCCGCACAGCTTGTCCATCTTCAAACAAATCATTAACAAAGAAAACGATTACGAATATGTTTCTACACGAGCTACATCTATAACGATAATGTTGGTAATACGTGAAGGGAAACTGTGTGTACCTGGCCTAGAGTGGCACTGGTGTTTTTCTAATTGCACGATATGTGGCCGACTATGGGTCTGTAATTGCCGAAGCGTTTACGTAATGATTACGGTAGAAACGATTTAACCGACACGTTATCTTCGCAGTGTCCCACTTTTCCAGAGAGAAGAGATATACAACGAGCGAGCAGCGGCGCGCGATCAAGCTCTCCTGCAAACAGAGCTTTGTTTTATTATCACCACTACGTATGCACAGCGAACGCGTACGATTGTTTAGATTGTCTTGTTAGAAATGAGTCTTTTACTCTCTGGGACGAGAAACTGGCAGAATTTTCGCAGAGTCACACGGACAGAGAGTCAGAATTCTAGACGCTTTAACGGCTAGAAGACTCCACGTATACATTTTTCTGCCGCGTTCTTTCGTTGTAGAAAATACCTTTGGTTAATTGTACAGCGTAGAAGGATGATCGGATAGGAAGATAAGTTTCTTCAGGAATGATTCCACGTATAAGCAACAAGTCCTCGATATCAGATAGTATCGGTTGAATCGTATGAATCAGCTGGCTAGCGTTCCTCGCTGTGCCTTGCAACCGTTGCTGCTTCTTTTTCCCACAGGAGAGTGACTCTCAGTTATTGCGCTTAATTACACATAACACTCGTCGTCCGTGAAGCCACTGGGTTGCTTGTGTGTGTGCGTATATCGGTGGTGCCACGATGGAAAGAGCCTACGTTGAATTAAAACCGGCTGAAATCGAATTAAATCTACAGAGAGCCTGTAATTTCTCTTCGTATGGAGTGATAAAAACACCGTTTTACCAGAAGCGACAGATCGTTTATCTGCGGATCTTCCAAATGTAACAGCCTCGACATTTCTGTCTGAATTTTCAAACACTTCACATGCGTGTCCGGTGGGGAAAGAAAGAGTTTCGACGTTGGGCAAGAACGACGCATCGAGCGCGGACACATGAAAGCAAGAACGTGGTGCTTATGCAAAGGAAAAGAAGAAGAAGAAAAAAGAAGAAAATGAGCCGGTCGTTTGTGTGTAAAAGGCCAACGCGCGGGAATTTCACGTTTCTTGGAAAGCGATTAAGGACGCAACGCTATGTTATGCGCCTACTGATTGCAATACTTATTTCCTTGACCGGCGTACGTAGTACAAAAACCGCTTATTCCTCTCTACGCGCAGAGCTCGAAGGGAAGGTCGCGAAAGAGGAGGAGGAGAAGCTTGGAATAATTAATAGAAGAGTCTGATATCGTGAACGTGATCAAAATACCACGACATTTCTACGAATCGTAACGTTACTTTGCTTATTTCTTCAGCGATTTACGCATCGATCGATATCTCGTTTCTTTTGGCAGTCGTTCTTACGTACGATTGTTTTTTTAATTGGTACATTGGTTATTGTAGATGGAATGGAGGAAATTGTCGACGAGTTTTTTCCGTTGTAAAGCCTCGGGGAGAGGATGATCTTGGAACGGTCGGAGGCGAAACACGACGCACACAGTCTGGAGGAGCAATATTATCTACTTTGTGGTCCAATTCCTAGCGATATGTGCACATAACGGTAAACCGCCGGAAATGCACATAGATCTCGATGCAAACCCGTAGGTGTGGTGTACATAGGTGGCTGGTATCGCCGTGTCTTATTCACCTATTTCTCCGTGAAATCTTCTCCCCATATGCGCCAGGAATGAATTTATGCATAAAAGAATCCATAAGCTGTGTGCGCTGGCTTTTCTTTAAATTGACAATGCAACGAAACGGGGGGAATCTCGAATAGATCACCGGGATGGTACAGCAGGGGTGGCTTATCTGTTCTTGTTCTAAAAACCGTTGCTTCTGATTGATCGGAAATATCGAGAAGTTTGTAAATTTTCCAGGACATTCATCCAGGATGGAAGAGAAGAGAAAAAATTACTTGGCAATTATTTATCCGAGCTTTTTCTCTGCGGATGAAACGTGACAATCTTCTGTCACGGTTTGGCAAGATCCAATGAAAATCTATAAACCGTATTGGCTTATTGTATTGTCTTATCTTGCCAGCAGCAGCGTTGAAAATACAACATCGAATTTGTCATCTTGAATTTAGGCGTTTGTACCATTTTGCATCTCACAGTGCAGACTGCGTGGAGAATTTTTGGTAGGAATTGCTTCCAAGTTAATTCTATAGAGAATTTGTGTCGCGATAGGGAAAATGCAAGTCTCCTGTGCGATAAAACGTATATAAAAATTCGTTATCGCGAATCATTCCTCTCTGGCGTATCTTGTTAGACGCTCATCGAGGCGATAACGTTGCTGGTCGAACGCTAAACACGTGGCGCACACAGAAATTCTACACCGATTCATGTAAATTATGCGTTTTCTAGCGCAGCGACAGTTTATTTCGTCGATTTCACTTGGAGATAACAATTCTTTCTTACCGTTAGCCAGAAACGCTCAGCACACTGTTGACTCTTGATATCGTCCAAATTATCGTCTAAAGTGATTGTTCACGAGAAGACTGACTCATTTGGTTTACTCGTTACACCCAAAGACACTGTACATACTTAATTATATTTTCTACAGATTCAGTCACTGGTTGCCCAAGTACAGAGTTCTCTTTCCCCAAGTCTCCGTGAGTCTCTCCCGGATAATTAACAATTCCTCTCGTCGAAGAAGTATTATTTCCCGAAAGTTTGTCTTTCTCTTTTTCCTTTTCAATCGACTTGAAAGCGATCGTAAGGTACGGAGGGCCAAAGGGAGCGCACTTAGTACATGTAGAGGGAAGAGAACACAATGTGGAGCATTGATATATCCGTGGAATAAGGGAGAGAAACCGGCGGCCATATCGATCCATCCGTCGCCCGATTGGCTTTTATATACGCGCGGGCGTGTTATACACAGGGTGTCTCTAATAAGTGGCACAATTGGAAACCATGTGATTGCACGCTGATAAATAAGCGGAAGCCGTAACGCACGATACTTCAGTAAGACGGAATAATTTTCCGAGCAACTTAATTTCTTCGCTTCTCAAGAAAACTAGCTGTATCATTTTCAAACTGCTTCTTTCTTTATCGTCGGAAATCTCAATTTCAGATTCGAGGCTCTTCTCCAGAAAAGAAGAAAGAGGAAAATTTCTCTAACCACAAAGGGAATAAAGAGCGCAGGAGTTCCCCCGTTTGAATTTATGGCGATCGTATTATATTTGCATGCGCCACTTCGGGATTGTCGTCCCTCGGATGATTCCCTTCGCCTTTTTTTTTCTCTTCTTCTTCTCTCTTTTTTTCGTTCATTCTCTCTCGCGGCGCAGGATTTCGCTTCCTGCGCGACCTAGTGGCACGTATTCCGTAGACAAAGGGTTAAAAATGAAACGGGACCGGATAATAAATGCGCGGCCGGTGGTAGAAACGGGTCGAGGAACCCCGCGCTTCTTCGTCAGATTGTTGCGCTATAGTTTCATTAACTGGTCCTCTGATTTGCGAATAAAATAAACCGGCGAAGGGGAATAGAACGAAGCGGCGTGTTCGATCACGGGTGAACGACGTTAAATGCATTTCGAGCGCGTATCAAAGAGCGAGAGAGAGAGAGAGAGAGAGTAATGGGGTTAGTGGTGATCATAATGAAATCTCGTAACTATGGGTCGTAGTTCAGCGAGAGGAGGCCTCTCTCAGGGCTTGTAATTAATTGCGATTAGCAATGAAACAGCGAAACGTCGCCCAGTGAATTAACGATGCTGCCGGTGCAAAACCGGCGGCCACGGATTAATTTCGATTATTACGATTTATCGTAACGACCCGATACCGGGCACTGTGCGTGATAAGACCGACTACGATCATCGAAATAATTGCGAAACCGTGTTATAACACGTGTAATACGAACGTTTTAACGTTATATCACGACCGGAGCTCGTTGGACCAAGCGTTAACGTACATCTTCTACGTCTTTATCGTTCTCTTTTATTTCTGTTCTTTTATTTTTTAGTTAGGTCAGACTGTAACATATATACACACTTTCCTTGGATGTTTATCAATTTTTCATTAAGTCGAAGTCGAAAATATGTGTCCGATCTGGATGTTCTCG
Organism: Habropoda laboriosa; assembly: GCF_001263275.1. Classification (NCBI taxonomy): domain Eukaryota; kingdom Metazoa; phylum Arthropoda; class Insecta; order Hymenoptera; family Apidae; genus Habropoda; species Habropoda laboriosa. The sequence goes on along the minus strand of NW_017100187.1, from coordinate 1,560,366 downwards.
TTACTTTCTCTAGATCGCATTAATTTTCATTAGGTCAAAGTGTACGGTATTTTCGTCCAAATGTCTCCCTATGATTGATCCTTTTTCAACGTCTATTTTCCCTGTTTCGTTTCATTTTTAGAACGATCCCTCCCGGTAAATGAGAATAAACGGCGCAAGGAGAGACAGAGAGGAGTAAAAGGACTTGAAGAAAATCGGCACGAAGAGAGAGAGAGAGGAGAGATCGATAGGCAGATGAATTATTCGGTCGAGAAGGAAATCCGAGTTAGACCGGGTGGAGTAGCAGTCGGGGTCTGAAGTTTCATTTAATTTCTGAACGGCGTACGTAAAAGCGTACGGAACTCTCCTTCTCATGGTTGGAAATCGTTTCTCCTGTGCTGTATCTCCGGCCACTGACTCGCCTCGTCATTAATTTCGTGTTACCGCCTCGACGTGCTTGTATCGAGTGCACGTTCGAACGGATTATCGATTCTTTCATCGGTGCACCGCGAATGGCATCGAGACACACATACCATCCTTGTCGAACTTACCTTCTGGAATATCGCGAAGATGTAGATCTTCTCCCCGCTTAAGATTTTTAAGCAGAGGCGAATCTCGAAGGGAATAAAAATTGTCGTGCTGGAACGTTTGTAGAACGATTGCTCTAGAAATCTGTGTCGTTTGACCGTATTAATCTCGATCAAGAACCGAGAGAATAAGTAAGGAATGCGATTGTTAAACTCACGGAGTAACCAAGCTTTCCTCGCTAATATTAGAATCGGCAGAATCGAACTGACGATGGGGATTTGTAAATATACCAGGCCTGTCCTCTCCACGCACGTCATTTCAATTCAGATCACTCCAGACCGGCGATTTTAATGCCAATTTCAGTTAATTCAGGCTCTTAATATGAATCAGAGCGATTGAATTAAATTGAACTTTTAATGAGAGAGCGAGCAAGAGCGTACCAACGGTTGTCGTCCGTTGAATGGGCCTAATATCTTGCGTTATGCCCCCTTTTCTCTCTCTCTCTCTCTGGAGAGAGAAAGAGGAAGAGGCAAGTCTTGTCTCGTTGTTTCGTCCCTTTTTTGCAAATGAAGGACTCGAAGGAAGGGTGGTTGAAGTGGCAATTTTCCCATAAGATATACCGTTTAATTACGATTTAGATTCCGGAGGTGTTTCTTTCCATTTTATTTCCGAGAAGCAATCGCCCAGGCTGGATCGATTAAATCGCTTAAATGGGAGCGAACAGGATAATGATTGGAAACCTACATCAGCCTCATCGGTTTTCCCTTCTTCTTTTCCATCCACGGATCGAAAGGTGTTGAGTGTCAGGTTGTTAAGTGGCCGCTAACAACTCGAATTCTTCGGCTTCGTCGCCCTGAGCTGATTAGCAGGAGAAAATCGAACGCCTCCACCTGCGGCCTCGCGAAAACATCTCTTTGCTAATTGACTCGTATGCGTTTTCGAGCCTTCCTCGAACAGTCCTTATCCTAAATTCCATTAACCGTTTCGTAGAAATTTACAAAACACTCCCCCGAAACTTCTGTCTTTTCTGTTTTTTCTTCCGTTGAAACAATCGATCGAAATTCACTTGTTCGTTTTACTCGGAGGAATTTTTATATCGCGGTGGGCGTTGAATCGCGATGTGTAATCACGTAGGTACACGTGTCTATATACAGTAAATTCTCTACAAGAGTCAGTAAGTTTGGATTCTACAAGTGACAGTATAGGTGGTCCTACGCCTAGGTCTGCGTCATTGCTGCGCCCATGTTATCTCGCTCGCAGTCAGTCAAGCGTATAACGCTACACCAGTCGGTTTCCTTTACGAGATTACACGGCTCGACAAATATAATTTCTTTAATTTTGCTTTTCTTCATCTGGAATTTTTTTTAACATGTTGGTGAGATTTTTCTGATGAAAATGATATCCAACACGATATAATTTGAACAACATTTACTTATTAACACGTTCACTGTCGCGCCAGATTTACAGGTTGCTGTCAGGCGGCCACAAGAAAATACATTTTAAGCATAGGATTATAGTATTATGCTTTATAATTTTTTTTTTCAATTGAAAACAATGTCTAGCTAGTTACGACGTTCAAAATTTTTAGTTGACAACATTTATTTTATTTTAATTATTCTAAACATTTGAGGCACTCCAGTCACTGATGACCACCATGGCCATATCGAGGAAACAATCTAACGTTAAAACTTATTGAGTGATTAATTTAATTTCATAATATATCGCTTTAGCGAGCCACCGTTTGGTTGCCAATTGTTTATCACATAGAGGCGGCCTACCTCCACGTAAAAAAAAAAAAAATGTAGGATCGATTC
>NW_017100187.1:1552866-1553946 GCF_001263275.1 Habropoda laboriosa | reverse complement strand
GGTAGGCCGCCTCTATGTGATAAACAATTGGCAACCAAACGGTGGCTCGCTAAAGCGATATATTATGAAATTAAATTAATCACTCAATAAGTTTTAACGTTAGATTGTTTCCTCGATATGGCCATGGTGGTCATCAGTGACTGGAGTGCCTCAAATGTTTAGAATAATTAAAATAAAATAAATGTTGTCAACTAAAAATTTTGAACGTCATAGCTAGCTAGACATTATTTTCAATTGAAAAAAAAAATTATAAAGCATTAATACTATAATCCTATGCTTAAAATGTATTTTCTTGTGGCCGCCTGACAGCAACCTGTAAATCTGGCGTGACAGTGAATGTGTTAATAAGTAAATGTTGTTCAAATTATGTCGTGTTTTATGTCATTTTCATCAGAAAAATTTCATCAATATGTTAAAAAATATTTCGGGATAAAAAACGTAAAATTAAATAGTTGATATTTAAATCACTTGATTGCCTCGACTCACGTTTTATGCTTATCTTTTATTCGCTGTGCTTGTATACGTTCGGCAAACTACAATGGCGGGCGCGAGGCTCGAAAACGTAGACCCTGACTCTACGCGTGTCAGGTTTAGCTTCATTGCGGTCTGACACTTGTGGAGAATATACTGTATACTTCGACGTGAACCAACGTGAACCACGCTATCGAAGATCAACTTGTCCGACAATGGAGATTCTTGGTTATTATTTCATAATGTGCCGGCCTGCGTAAGACTCATTGTGCATTTATCGACGGTGCATAGCGTTCCACGCATATGGAGATAGGGTGTGGATATCGTGATGTAATGTGTGCTGGATTACAGGCCGCCTCGGAGCAATTGGAGTGCGAAGGGCAGAGTCACTCGAGCGACTCGTGTTACGTGATTTCTGTCTTCGTCCTTCCGCGATTTTCCCCCAGATTTCTGCCTCTCCCCTTTCCCTCCTTGCTCCTTTAAACCGAACCAGGACACCAGAATGTCTTCCTGATAGTGATTGGACTCTCTTCTTACGACGTTAAGTCCTATCCTGAGGGATTAGCCCCGACAAACACGGGGACCTTTACTACGGTGAAAACTTGCTCA
>NW_017100187.1:1550941-1552815 GCF_001263275.1 Habropoda laboriosa | reverse complement strand
AAAATTATAATTGGAATACTTGGGAAATAAATTATGCAGAAACTCGGGTGGTAATATTGATCGTAGCTGAGCGTTTCTCGATGTGAAACAGAGTATCAGCTTACTATCATTGTCTCCGCGTCATTTTATATCCTGAGATACGGCATATTGCGCGAACTACCTTTAATACGTTCTCTTGTATGCACTCTTAGCTAGCGTGTATTGTACAAGTACTGATAATTAATCGGGAAAAAATTGTAGAGCATTGTTTTCACAGTTAAACTATAAATCACCGTTTACCGGATGATCCAGTGGGTAGATTGAAGATGTAATCAAAGAGACATCGAGAATAATTATAGAGAAAAGATTGATCGAATATCGGAGGGTTGAATTAACCCAGCCAGGCGTCTCTACAAATCTGTGTGCCGGTTTCGTTGGAATATTCGGGCATTATTTGGAACGATTCTGGCAGAACGTTGTCCGGAAGAAAGGGTTCGCTGCCAAGCATGCTTGGAGCTATCTCGAAGCTGCGGCAACGCGACACAAAGACCGTTTCATTTGTAATACTGCGGAAAGTTTCGTGTCCTGCCTAGCGCAGAAAGGGCCAGAGAGAAGCCAGGGTGGGAAAGTTTCGAGGGTGGAACCTCTCTCTCTCTCTCTCCTCCTTCTCAATCTTCTTCTTTTTTCTTCCGCCTACGTACACAGAGAAGCACACGCAGACGACGATCGACCGATGAAAAACTGACCCGCTCGCAGTTTCGGCGCGTAATGCCGGCCAGAGGGTTGCAAAAAGCTGTGCAAGCGCGTGTGCAACGGAAGTCGGGGGTGTGGAACGAACGAGAGAAAGAAAGAGGGAGGGAGAGAGGAAAAAAGAGAGCGAAAAAGACGATTAGGCCGCCCCTCTCTCTGCGCGTCGAGAAAAAATTCAGATCAGGGTGAAATACTTTTGCAACCCCTGGAAATTCTCGGCCTACCCGCTGTTTTATTCTCTCTGCTCGTATCTCGTTCCTCCGCAGTTAGATTTTCGTCGAAAAGTGGAATGTTCAGCTATCCAAATTGCGTTACCTCCTTTTACCAAGTATTTAACCCGTTCGTTGCTAAAGGCTGGATGATAGTTCACCATCGCGAAGGAGTTTCTTCGGTAGATTTCTACCTTCACGATAACTAATCTTCCAACAACGAAAATATCGGATTTCCAATAATTCGCAAATTGGTCGCTCGAGTGATCAATCGAGCGTTCGAAAGTTCAAAATGAAAGAAATTTAACATTAAACCAAGTAAATCTACACGCAAGACACATTTTCAACACTCCCACGTCCCATTTTCTTCTCGAACCTAACGAAACCAGGCTGACTCTACGCAAATACCTACCAAAGGTCATCGGACCTAACCAAAAAGAAAAAACAGCCCTTATCAGCGCGTAAAAATCGTGGCTGGTGTGTTCGGAGGTGCTCGAAAGAGGCCCCCGGGAAGTTTATCGATCCCCTGCCGGTCGGGCAGAGTGCGGAGCTGATTACTCGGCCCCAGGAGAAGGCAGCGTTAGGTATCGCGGCGGTGTAGGTGGAGGTGGAGGCGGAGGAGGAGGATGAGGATCCAGTTGAAAATCGGCGAAAGGACGAAAGAGGCGGAACGGCGATATTTCGGTTGTGGAGACGGCGGAGGCCGCCGTTGTAGAGCCGATAGGAAGAGGTAGTTTGGGGGTAAAAATTTCTAGGACGAGGCGAGAGCGGGTGCAATGCACCGGTGTACGCGATATACGCTCCGCGATCAATACCCACCCCACCTTACTTGGCCGGCGGCGCATGAATGAACCTCGCCTTTTACACACTACTCGGTAGTAGTAGCTCTCTCTACTCGCGCGCGCCGGCACCGAGCTGCAACGCCGCCGCCGACGC
>NW_017100187.1:1536406-1550848 GCF_001263275.1 Habropoda laboriosa | reverse complement strand
GCCGCCTTCGGCCACCGTGTACCAGCGGTTTTCAATGCGCCTCTTGTTCGCCTGAAACCAACCCGATGAAATTCCCCCTCCACCTAGATAATTAGCGTAAATGAAATATTCGACCGGGGGATATGTTGAGGGATAATTAACCGCTTCGCCTAGCAGATTCCTCTCCTTTTTCTTCTTTTTTTTTCTGGGATTACGGGTTTGCAGCGTTAGGAAAGTGACGTTCAATTTTCGAGTTGACGATGGAATGTACGATCTTGTAGATTTTTATCAGACGATCGGGGTGTTTTGAAGAAGTTTTTCTTTGGAATTATTTGTTCGTGATTCTTCCAGGATTAGTGAGACAGGATGCATATACCTACGCACACGGTTTTTTTTTTTCTTTCAAAGCTATACAATACAGGGGAGCGGGAACGAGGTCCAATTTGCATATACTTGTCGGTTTTACGGACGATTTAGAGCGAACGAAGGATGAAAAGGATTGAAAATCGGCCCCGATACGAAACGAGGGACGAACTCGAAATTCATTCAAGCTTTTTGTACTCTGTCGAACAAAACGTGGCCCAATTTTTCAGATTCCCGATAATCGGTGCCACCTAGAGCTGACCCGTCTCTTTTCTCTCTCCCTCTCTCTGTTCCCCGTGTCACGTGATCGATTGGATCCTTCCATTTCACGTTGAAATACTATACGAGATGGAAATTTCGATAGTGGTGGAAGATTTGTCGAGGGAAGGAATTTTTTTTATTCGGTATCTCGTCGATTGTGGAAAATTCAGGATCAGTGTGAGAAATCGACGAGTTCCACGGATGTGTAGGTTGAGAACCACCTGTTTAGAGTGCACTTGCAAGACACACAGTGCCGTATATAGTTGGAACGTTAGTCTCATATCCACCCACCACATTATTACCGACGACTCCGGTTATACGATTAATGCGCAAGCTGAATTCATCGCGCGCGATTGTGCAAACTCGAAGATCGTCCTCCTCGAGGAACTTTGGGAAGTTACAATTGCTACGTGCACCCCTGCTCGTTTTATCTCGCCCCGTATTGGCGAGAAATTTTTCAGTTTAACCCTTTCTCCATCTCTGAACCTATGTTCGACGTTTGCCAGTCGGTATTTTCATTTTTTAAGCAATCAATTCTTTGTCAGAACACTCTGTGAAATTTGGGAATTGTAAAGTGTACCGAAATTATAAAAAAAACATCTGAGGATTATGGAAAGTATAGAAATACTTTAACAAGCAAAGATTAACAAAGTTTAAAAGTTTGAAAATAAAAAGCTCCTATTGCCAAATTACTCCAAGTTTTAACTTGAAGATTGACGGTGTTATCGAGTTTATATTTTCATTTTTTAAACACTCAATTTTTGTCAGAACACTCTGTGAAATTTGGGGATCTGAGGATTATGGAAAGTATAGAAAAGATTAACGTTTGAAAAGGAAAATCTCCTATTGTCAAACTACCCGAAGTTTTAACTCGAAGATCGGCGGTATTATATTTACTCTCCGTTGGTGAATTCCTTCGTATTTGTACTGATACAATTTTGCAAACATTGACGTACTCATTATCGAGATCTGTAAAAAGTGTGTCGAACATGGTCCTAGTTTCTCGTCGAGGATGACGTTTCTATCTCTCTTCATACACGTTATCTCTTATTTTTGCTCAGGCTCGTTAGCCGTTTTCCATGTAAACCGATAGAACCGATATTCTGTGTCACCGAGCCGGAGAAGTTTGAGCTATATTGACTTCCCTTCACATTCCTCGCATCTGTCCGCGTATTGGCATTGACGATCCGCCTGCCGTATCCATTTCCCCGTTTACCTTCTCGCAATCTCAACCCTTTCAGGGACGAATTTCTTCAAGTTTGGAGAAAAATCAACTGCAACAACCTCGTTACTCACTCATACTAAACACCCTCAATTTTACTCAATTATAAAGTGATTTTACTATAGGGTAATTCCGGGAGAGACGGACCAGGCAAGTGTTTCCTACATTATCACCATAAAACACCGAGAGCCACGCTCGATCGCTTTCCGTAAAACAAATGTAAAACAAAAGAATACCGACGCGTTCCACATGTGGCGGATAATGTAGGAAATACTTGCCTGGTCCGTCTCTCCCGCCGGCCCATCTCTCCCGGAATTACCCTATCTGTAACATATTACAATTAAATATGTTACAAATAAGTAACATATTCCAATTTTTTATTGAAATAATTTCAAAGAAATTAAATCGGTGCAGTGGTAGGAGTAAAATTGTCATGTCAGGCTTTTATCGTTCCGTTCAATCTTTGCATATTTATTTACATAAATCGTTTGCCGTATCTCTGAGAGATCGTTTGATGGCATGAATTTCCGTTGGAACGGCGGAAGATATATTATCTAGAAGTTGGACGAAAGAGCTTGGTATTTGCGCAGTAGCCAAGTCGAACGGTAAACATCTGGTGCATATTACACTCATCTGGAAACTGTTTGTCGTATGTTGGCGAACAAACAGAACTATGCCCTTTATGAGTGAACACAGCGATATACTTGTGAGAAGGTCTCCTCTGTGAGAAAACCGCAAAACGAGAGAAGAGGAGCCTTCGATTAGTCACCGGTTTGTGTGACTTGTCAGCGTGACTAATTACAATTATACTGCTAGCCGCAAACAGGACTGTTAAAAATACAGTCAATCCCGGCGGCACAGCGCGGCAGTAAGGTTAATTAGAATCGATCGTTATCATTGGCAACAATGTCGGCAATTAAACGCAGTTTAATGAGACACGGGTCCATTACGATCGCTCGTTAACACCTTTGTGCCGGCGGAAAAAGTAAGAGTCGAAGGAAAGATAGTCGAAAAGTTACAATCGAATATCCTACATGGATCTTAAAATCTAAACTTTCCACCGATTTCTCCAATTCTTCGATCTCCAATGATAAATCCTGGTCACAGTTAACCCTTTGACTGCGGCGCACTCTCGCACAGCGCGATATTCGCTATGTCAATCGCTGCGACTGGCACATCGCTGTGCTCACTGACTAAAATAAAAGAGTAAAATAAGGTGTTACGGTAAGAAAAATGTGGAGAGCGTATATCTACGCCTTTCGTATATATCGATAAATCCGTGAGAGCGCACATATACGCCCTTCTATGTCAAAGGGTCAAGTCTCTCTTTCCATAGATCGCTGTACGCGATAAAAGTGACCAGAGATCGACGAATAGAGAGCGTAAGTAGAGTGTGATCGATGAGGAACAGGTGCAGAGAGCAACCGTGTGATTTCGCAACATTATCACGCCTTATCTACCGTGTTTTATGTTTCACATTCGGCCGGGGGTTCAGTTAGCAGGCGACGCGAGACACCTCGCTACACCGTAACATGCCGTCGAAATGTCCGTCAGATGGGATGCGTGGGTGAACACTTTCCTTTTCGTAGGTGCCATTAAACAAGCTGCCGCGATCGTTTCGAACAGGTATACCTGCTCGAGACACACCTCGCCACGGCACACACGGCTAATGAGCGGTCAGGTACTCTCGAACATGTCGAATCCCGGTGGTTTCATACCAGTTTCGCCCTCGAATTAATTAATTTTCGTATTTTAATCCGTGCATTGATACCTAGCTCGCGTCGCGAGGTTCGAATGGGGACACTGGAGGAATTTCTTTCTGTCGTGGAAGATTGGAAAATCAAAATTATTATTATTCACCGGTGACCCTCGCGGCATTCAACGCGTTAACCCTTTCACTACTATTGGCGCCTGTAGGCGTTTTGAAAATTTGCTAACACTATACCGTTGTAGCCTTTAGGTGCACTTTCGCCTTAATTTTATCCACCTTAATTTAATAAACTGAATAAAGGGATACGGCCAAAATAAGAAATTTTGCAGCCGCGGTTAAAAATTTACCGTCAGTCACCCACAAAATCTGCCGCAGCGAAAGGGTTGATAGGTATATTAGCTATTTTCGAGAAACAGAAGTGATACAATTTTTCCGCTTCCTCGATCTCCCTAATTCTGCGTGAAATTAAGTCGCCAAACGACGGTATTTCCAGTGGTCTGCGACGCTGAGAATCTGCGCGAGGAGTAATCTTAGCGTAGCGTTGAACGATAGGAGGAAATTCGAAGGGAAGGAGATGAGTCGTTGGTGGTTTGTAAAGAATGATCGATCGGCGAAGGGTCGCGATCGTAATACCGCTTCACGTGAACGTACTTTAAATTCGCGTATGAATGAAGCCATTCGCGTGCAGTGATGATTCAGACGGGGCCAATGTGTAGAAGCGTGTTCCACCCCTTTCTCGTCACACCCTCTTCATATTTCTTTCTCCTTCTCTACCACGCTTTTATCCGACTATTTGTTTTTGCTCGTCTACCAGACCACGCTGCTGCCTTCTTCTTCTTCTTCTTTGACTTTTCGTTTGTTCACGGCGACGTTGCTCGAGAGAATGTTTTATTGATACACCGAACTGAGGTTTAAGGATACTCGTCGCATTTCTGGATCCAATATTATCCAAACCTCGTAACGTTAAGGATAATACTTGGATTAAATTGCACACGCTGGAATCGAAGATCAGACAGATAAATATCCTGAATGTTTGTTTAAACAACGAAAATTCTAACGATAGAGGACAGAGAATTGACTGTTTCTGCGACACTATCCAGCTACTATCGCGCGGCGCATAATTGGCGGCGTGCAAGTGTTAAGAATGCAAATTACAGGATACCGGTGGCCATTCAATTGCAAACATACGCACAAGTATGCAGCCAGCCTGTATTTACATACTTACGTAACCTTATCTTCGCGTGCATCTATTTGCTTTTTCAGATTTTCGATTTCTCCGCTTACATTTACTCTAGAAACCTTCGATCTCGTGCTTGCCGCAGAAAAGATCCTCTTAATTAACTGGAAGTTGTTAATTACTTCGAGAAATATAGCTGTTCACTCGTCGTCCTGTAAGTTTCAACGTTGATCAATTTTTCGAGCCAATTTAACCATTGTTTTCTAGCATTACCGTTGAAAAGATCGTTTCACGCTTCGTTTCGTTATCGTTTCCTGTTCGTGTGCACGTAAAAGAAGCAAAGAGATATCGACGATGATCAATTTGCGGTGAATTCCACGTTCTTGCCTGCTCTCGAGGTGTACGAATGTTTGTTAACGAGGACTATTAGATGGAAGTTATCGAAAAATAAAAGGTAACTCCTCCAACTGCGTAACAAGATTTTTTTTTATCTCGAGATACGCGAGATTACTGTTAAGTCACGTAATAAAGTGACGGTCGCTCATTATTATGCAGGTATTGCGCATTACATGCCTCCAGCTCATACTATTAAAATAGTAATGCGACGATATAAGCAGAGAGATTCCTCCACTGTACTAAATACCTCGCTCCCGGAGAGAGAATAATGTTCCTTCGCTGCACGGTTCTCTCTCGACGCATACAAACCGCGCTAGTTACGCTTAATTGGATGTTTAAAAAGAAAGAATCGTCATCAATTAACCCTTTCGGGCTTTATTTATCTCTCGCACAGTGAAAAGTAGAGAAATTCACTCTGCTCTACTTTCTTCCGTAGAAAATCAATTAACCCTTCGACAGTCTGATATAACTACGAATTAGAGCGAATGAAATTCATATTTTACACGCATCTTTTTAATAATTACGTCGTGTGTGATCATTTTTAAAGCACACAGGTAACCCTAGGTCACAGTTTTGATAATAATATCTCGCCCCTTTCCAACTTTCTTTCCAAAAATCTCTCTTGAGTTAAACTGTTCGTTATTTAACGCACTGCCCGAGTTTCACTCGGGACAAACTGTCGAAATAATTTCAATTATTATTCAATAAGTAAAGTTCAAATAGTAAATAAAGTCGCTAATATCGAATTTGAAAGAAAGTCTCTCCTCAATGGCATTAAATCGTGAAATTGTGTATTCCGTTTCCGTCAGATCTTCGAAATCACAGTTCATTAGATCTCCTTCGATCTCTACCATTCAAAGATTCAAGTTAAAAATATTCCACGTTTTTCTGCCACGAGAGCCACTCTTCGTCCCTAAAAACGCCAGATTTCACTCCTTTTGTTCACGTTTTCCCGAGCTACTCGGAGACACTGGAACTCCGTGGATTGTTTTCCAGATGTCCGGGAGGAGGATCTTCCTTCTTCCCCGGATCTCCGTTAAAAAATACACAATACCTATCGAGATGCGTTTTATTTGCATCGGTTGCATCTCGACGATCCACTGACCCGTTTCTTCTTCCTTGCATCTCTCTCTCCTGTTTCATCTCTCGAACGAATTTAATCCTCGGGCAGAACGAAGAAGCTGCGAGAAATTCGTGGAAGAGGAGAAGGAGGAGGTCAGAGGCACGATTTCACGTTCGTTAGGCTTTCGCGACTCGATAACATCCTCGAGATTGTGCCCGATGCAACTATTTATAGGTTCCCATTGCGACTCGTGCAATAATCGACTTTGGCTTTCGTCTCTGCATCTGGCACATTCAGCCTGCTCTCGTTCCTTAGTTCCCGACGTCGTTTTTCCTTGCTCGATCTCGTCTCTGCACTCGATACCTCGATTCACCATGAGAATTAAGAAGAAAAAAGAAACTCGTGTTCCTCGGTGATTGAAAATCGTCGGTGATCCAATTTCGGGTTTTTCGCCAACATTCTCAGGATTTACGCGTGCTTTTCTCTTCTGGTAGCAAGTTGAAAAATTGGGAAAAATCATTTTGTTGGACGACTAAAAAGATCGTCGGTGATTTCATGGGAATTTTTCATGGAAATTTTCGTTCACGCGTTTCCATTCTTGGCTAAGGTTGACGGTTCAAATATGTATAAAAGGCTTGGATATTGGAATTCCATCTCCGGTGAAAATTGGAAAAATCAGTCCCCCTTGGTCCAGCTGGAATTTTTATTAAAATTGTTATACGAATATTCTCACCTTTCGCCGCGAGAGATCGACGATCTACGTCCTCTATTCGGTGGATCTGGAAGGAAAATCTGGATCGGTTGTTCACAGACAGGGACAAAGTTTCTTTGTACGAATGCACTTTGGAGAGCAACGCTCCTCGGCCAAGAATAATCGCCAATGGAAAGAGTTGCTGGCTTTTTGAATTAAAACGCTTCTCGGTGTGATTGAGACGTAGTGTCGTGAGATTTATGAATGCGATACGTCGCGTGTGGAAATGCAGCGTGAAATATGAATGTCATTCGAGTGGAAAATTTTCTATAGTCTTCGGAAAATACACCAGGTTCTAATTCGAGGTTCTACAACCCTTACAAGACTCTTTCACTTTCCGTCGTTAGTTGTGAATCACCCTAACCACGATTCAATAGAACTATATTTTTACAAATTTCACTTTATTGCGAAATTTTCTGTCGTTCTTCGTAAATCGACCTTTGTCGCTGGCAATTTCCCGCGAATTGATAACAATCAGGCCGGGGCAGGTTGTTTGTCGAGTAATCGTTGGGATTTCAAGCAACGAAGTTGATTTTGCAACCTGTCATTTGAACGAACAACCGTTAGAACGTCGGAGAACGGAACGTGCACGGAGATATAAATAAACCGATGATCACGCCTGTAAAGAAACGAACGAATTCGGGTAATTGCATATTATAGTCGCGAAAATGGGACGTTTAACCGGGTAACTGCTTAATTATGACTTGTTACCGACGAGTCTAATTATTTTCCACGGTTGAACGCAGTAGAATTAAGCTGAACGAGCGGGCTGTTTCATGGGGATCTTTAGAAAATACCGCTAACTAGGTAATAAGCATAATTGTCAGCCGGTAAGAGTTTCCATCATCCTCCATTTGTCGTGTAACAGTTGTCAGCAATCTCTCTGCCCGTTATTTTTTTGTTTCGTTCTTCTTCTCTTCGAACACGTATCGAAAGCATCAGTTGGTAAGGTAGAAATTTTTCTACCACGGTTTTAATAATAATTACATACAACGGACGTGATTGCGTAGAACCGTGGTTCTATGGATCGGGGATCGTAAACTCGAGTGGCATTGCGCATTAATTCGATTCGCGTCTGCAATTTGCAGAGGCGGGACTGGTGCTATTTACAATTGACAGTAGAAAGTATCTCGCTGGATTCGTTCGAAGCGTTCTTTTTCTCTTCCCGAGGAAAATCTCTTCGATATTAATCGTCGATCTCGCGTGTCAAACGTCTTTCGGTCTTTCTACCGTCGTATTTTTTTATTAAACCAAATGTCACAGACAAACTAGACACGATACTTTGTTGAAACAACCGAGAATGGAAAATCACCGAAATCAGCTGGCGAATAAATTAAGCGAAATTTGAAAGTACAGTAGCTTTTTTACGCCGGTAAATTGTAAATTACAAGTGGCAAAATTTCAAGCAATCGTCTAATAAAAGATGTAAGAGCACGTATCGATGGGCGAGGCGAATCGAGGAGAATAGAATCTCGGTGCATCTATCGATTCCCTGTGGCTGCGTCACGAAGTCATCGTGGAACACAGCATCAGAACAGAGCGATAATTTCCACGCGATATCGATCGCGAAGTGACGCGTACGTAATATGAGATTTAAACTCGAATGCAGTTTGCACCTATGGTGCAACTAGGTATTGAAAACAGTTGTATTGAAGTTGGTTTTGTTTAAAACAAAATTTTTGTTCCTTATTATATTGAATTTTAATGTCAATCTGTTGAAAAGGACTACTAAATGTAGTTGTTTAATACTTGTTCGTTGTATAAAATCGGTTGTTATTCGGTATCAAGTACGATTAGTAACTTTTATAGCTTAATTGTATAAAAGATGAGTGTGGAGTAGTTGGCTGCATAGCGACAGGTTTTTATTGTAAATTTCTCCTAATCACAACAGCTCAATTCTCACTGTTTACACAATAAGCACTGAAAAGCGAAAAGAAAACACAGGACATGCGCCAAATGTCTCCGGACAGGCAACGCAACCTAATACTTAAGGACAATATTATATCTAAAGTTAACTATGTAATATGCAGAAGCACTTAAGATACAAATAAAAACTAAACTGTAAACTAGTTGGCTGCGTAGGACGCAGGAGCTACTCGTCGATCAGAAGGTGAAGATTCACTTGTCGGGGGACCGACAAAGATGGGTGACCGCCCGCCCCCTTCACTTTCAGAAATTATTATTAATTATCGATATTAATAAATAATACCAATTATAATTCCCCCTATCAATATAATGTATATGAGTAAAAAGAAATATAAATAGATGGATAATAAGAAATATGTATATAATAAATGAATGTACTGTACTCCATTATGATTAATAATAATAAACTATAATATATAGTAACACGATAAAAGGACACACACATAATAATATATGTATGTACTGTAAATGGTGAAGAGAAAGAAAAATGATTGTCATAAAGTAAAAGTAGATCAGAAAAGTAAAAAATATACATAAAAGAGAGAGAATGTGGAATCTGAGTTTAGGTTATGTGGGTGTAGTAACCTACTAATAGAAGTAAAGATGAGTTTAGGTAAAGATGATATAAATAAAACCAGTACAGAACAAACCCCACAGGGGTTAAAATGAATAATGTTTTCCAGAACTTGGAAAAATTCCTCTTCGCGTAGGGGATTAATTTCTTCACTTTTATTTATATTCAATTTGAACGTTAATCTGCTGAAAGTTCGGTTCCTTATACGGTTCTTCATGAGGGTTTTACAAAGAACTTTTATATAACAGTTTGAACAGTTATTTCTGGAACCGTTTCAATCCCTGGATGCAACCGACTGTGAGAGTTATCCAGGTGCAGTTCGTTAGAAGTGCACAACCCCTGCCTGTGCACCGGCTCAGATATTGAAATTTACATTTTTTTGCGAGGGGAGTTCAATTTCTTCCTTCTTCGACCATCAAGGGTGGAAGAAACTAATCAACCGAGCAGTTAAACTTTGCTTTCTCAAGCTTTCTTCTTCTACTTTCGGTCGAAAAGTTGGAGTTTTTATCAAGGAAAAAAAGAATTCTGTATATGTTTTATTCGTTTACTTATAAACGGTTGAAAGTCGCTTAGTAATACACAAAACAGTTTAACAAAAAGAAATATAATCCTACATTCTGTAGCCCGAGGGCAACACTCGCACTTATTCACAGATATCGAATAATAATTCCTCTCAAAGTGCACCGAGTCTCAATTATGCGTATATTAAATCGACGTGTTAACAATCGTTCCGGTATAAATACCGGTAAAAATCGCGCGGATCGTAGATAACGATGTCCCATGGTTAATTACTGTTCCAGGTGGGACGAGTTCTCGAGCGTGTGGATACACGTACGCGGCACGAAAACGTGGAAAAATTCATTTTAATTGCTGGCACAAGTTACACGTCGGAGGTTCCGTTCTTTGAGCTACTTGTTGCGCGAAGAAATTGTCGAATAAATTGCGACTTTCCTCTCGTTCTCTCTCTCTATATGTGCGTGTACACGTCGGAGCTCTTAATGATTCGATTCGGCCTTGTCTGCGAATATATCGATCAATTATACTCGAATACAGGTGTTCGACGTCTGTATGGAAGCAGAAATTGTGCTGCTTGTTATGTTAATGCATGCTAATCGATGAGTGGCAATTAAACCGAATACTAAATATTTATTCCCGTTCGGTAATATTTGCACAATTTCAAAAGTGATTCCTTATTTAATATTCCGGATTTTATTGCCATTTCTTCTGGAAGAATTTTTAGAAAGAAAAAAAACAAACCCGAAATGATGTAATATTCTATTTGGAAAAGAGTTGAACGGTCGAGAAATGGTTATTCAAGGGTCGGTTGTTAAAGCGAGAAACGAATGGGGAAAAGCGTCGTTAATTTGGCTTAGAGAGAACAATACCAGGCTTTAACGTGTCTTTTGTTGCTCCTATTTATTCGTGGGAATGTACCCGCAAATAGATGATCTTTCTAGTTCACGAGATTAGTTTCTCGTTTCTAAATCGCTATGATAAACTGTCTTCTCAATCCTGTAAATTATCAATCTACTCTTCCCACTTTGTATGTTCACCATCCACTTCACGAAAAAACTGACAAATTATTAATTTACTCTTTCACCTTACATCTTCTCGCGTTCGTCGTTCACTCAACGAGAAATGAAGGAAAAAAGACGAACAAGGGGAATTCCTCTTTTCTAAATCGATAATAACATAACGTATCCCTTAATACGGAGCGTTTGCGCCTAATTGCAGGCAACCAGTGGGGATTCCAAGGTCCCAGTGAAACACGATTCATACTATGCGACTCGTCATGCAAATTAGGCCCGTCCTCCTTCGTGTAGCCGCTTTCCACGCGGCCCGTATTTCCCGACGATTTCGTTCGTCATGCCGCCGATGGGCTAATAGGATTCTCCGACCGGGCTGTAATTAATCAGCCGTCGCGCTGGGGCTAATGAGTTCTTTGCGAATCCATCGATATCGCCGCCACTTGAAGACAATATCGGGTCGCTTGAACGGCCTTATCCATCTTGCATCGCTTTTTTTCCTCTCTTTTTTTTCACAATCCGATTGCTCGTTACGCCTTTTATGTAATCCGCCGCGATAATGGCGCAGTTTTTAATGGCGCTCTAGCTATCATTAGTCCACCGGGAGAGGCTTCTTCGTCTAATAAACTCGGTGAAACAACTATTTCTTAAACATTCGAGGATGGACATTCGAGTAGTATCAAGTAGGAATTCGAGTTTAGAGAAGGATGTTGAAGTTTGAACGAGGTATGCCGAGCAGGGAGAGATTGGAAATTTCTGGAATTCGAGATTGGCTAGTTGGAAGGCTTCGGAAAATTTAAGAAAACACGGTTCGAGGAAAGGATATTGGGGGGAATATAAGTTTCATTATGCCGCGGGATTGCTGGACGGCTTCAGAAATGCCTGGAGAATAAAATTTAAGAGAGGAAGTTGGAGAAAAGAAGTTCTCGAGGAGAGGAAATGTAGGAAAACAGATATTTCAAGGGTTCTGAGTAAATTCCGATGCATCGGTAATTTGACCATAATGATACAACTGAATCGATTAATCAACGAAACCTGAGAAAGAAAATTGCTCGAAATATAGATTTTCAGAGGGGACAATTCTTTCGAACTAGCAAATTTTCTCTGAAAATATTGTACACGTGTGTTCGAATAAACGGCTGTAAAGTCAGGGACAAGGGTGTAAATTTAGAGCGGGGCTGTTTGCTCCTTTAAAGTGCAAAGCAGCTGGTGCGGTGTTGTTTCCAACGTGGAAGGCCGTATCGATCAGCGGTAGCATTTATAAATAAAGATTTAACATTCTGCTGGAATGTCGAGCGGAAGTAACGCGTTCGAAGGCGTGTGTGAAACGCGGCTGAATGAAAAAGGTGAAAGTGCGGTTTCCCTGTCGTCGTGCTTCCCGCCGAGACCTGATCACTTTGACGATCGTTTCACCGAAACTTGGTCGACGTCCTGTCGATTAATTCTCCTCCATCGTTTAAATCGTTGCACTTGCACGATCCCTCGTCCTCTCTTGCTGTGCAGGTAACTTTCTCCTCTTTTTCGTTTTGTCCAATCGTTGTAGAAAAAAACTTACCATCTTTTTGTCTCTCACCGGTGAATTTTTCACAGGGGTGATAGGTTGAGGCCAAGGATTTTCGCCTATCGAGGCTGAAATTTTTCTATTATTATGCATGTACTTTGTCACCCTACTTCGTGCTTTCGTTAAAAGTGATAAAAAAAAAAGAAGCAGTGTGTTATTTAGGCGATGAATTCTTTTTGTTTTGGTATGGTATTGAGATGGTACTTCATTAAGATTTCTTTCTGATTGCAGGACTTTTCACAATTGTCCAAGGAGCTCGCAGTTGCCCGCGAGAACATCCTAGAGAGAGAGGAGGAAATCTCGGAGCTGAAAGCGGAGAGGAATAATACTCGTGTACGTACTCAGAACAGGCCTCTAAATGCATCTTATAGTTGGAAGGCTCTTGTACAACCGCGATATTGCTCACCAAGACGATTCTATTTGCCCCCACCGTAGCTTCTGCTCGAACATCTGGAATGCCTGGTCTCCCGACACGAGCGATCGCTTAGGATGACTGTGGTGAAGAGGCAAGCCGCTGCGCAATCTGGAGTATCGTCCGAAGTTGAAGTGCTCAAAGCTCTGAAAAGTCTGTTCGAGCACCACAAGGCTTTAGACGAGAAAGTAAGAACTTTCTGATCCATTGTTTGACGACATTGACACGTTCGCAACCTTGGGGCTGGATGCGGACTTGCGATTCACCCGTTTAACCCTGAAACTGGCTCTCTCGTTGCATACTTGATGAACTAGATACGCAAATAGATTTGTTAAATGTCCAAGATGCAACGAGATATACCAGTTGAGGAATGCACGTTAATTAGACGCGAGAAATTTCGGTAGATTTCGAATTAGAAAGAGATATCTCAAAATGGTGATTCGTTTTCAGGTACGAGAACGTCTGAGAGTTGCACTAGAGAAGAACAAGAGCCTGGAGGATGAGCTAGCCATTACCAAAGAGGAGGTACAATTCATTTTATCTAACTTCGTGTATTTTCTGACCAAACGATGGATAAATATGGTACTGATACATTTCGATCAAATTCACAGCTCCAGCAATATAAATTAAGCGGACACGCGCCTAAAGCTATAGAAGATAGGCCAAAGGAGAATGGACAAACGGAAGACGGGCAACAACAGAACAAGGTAGTCAAGAAACACCTCTACGATGCTGCACACCCATGTATAATGCACTCACATATATTTCACAAACACTGTTCCCTCATACTTCACGATCACATTCATCGTGCATACATGAAAAAGGGTGTTCGACACATGTTTAAGCGTCGTGGAATTGCATTTATGCGATATCTTCTCACTATGCATGTCCATGGTTTTTTATATAATTCACTTAGCCACAGTTTTTGTTACATAGACCGATAAAATTCGTTTTTTGCGTCATCAGGTCCCTGTCTCTCTCTCTCTCTCTCTCTTTCTCTCTCTATCTGTGATACGCTTCTAATCTTAGCGTTAGTTATTGATTGATTTCGAAGTTATTGGTCACAGATTTCAGCCCTTGTCCCGTGTATATCGGTTAGAAAACATACTCCGTGTCATCTTCAAAGCATTCGACTATCATTGTAACAATCTCCTCATATTTACCTAAAATTGAAAAGAAGTAGCGGGCAGTGTACCACCATTGGTCATATTTTCCCTTCATTTCAGTTTCATTCGTTCAGTTCTCTTCGTCTGCAAAATTCTAATTGAACACATTCTGAATCTAATCTAATCGTGGCACTCGGTGGTGTCTCGAGTCTCGACCGGAAGGCATCAACGATCATTCTTTGAACGGAGTTCAAATCTGTACCGATAAACTGACCATCTGTTTGATCCAATCATCTCTCGATCGTTTGCATCCACAATAAGAATGCGTATCCGCAATATAGCGTGCACGGTAGTGGGTTAGTCGCGTAGCTGCATAGATATCTATATATCTATATATATATATCTATATATCTA
>NW_017100187.1:1534388-1536301 GCF_001263275.1 Habropoda laboriosa | reverse complement strand
AGATATATACACATATACATATGTATATAGATATCTATATACATATATATACATATAGTAGTTGTTGGGAATTGCGCGGCGATGCAGGACAGGCAATGCGAGCGAGGCATTCTGAATGTAGTGTTGTGATCGGGCAGAATGAGACTGAGCAGGCGGCAGGCCAGCAGGAACAGCTACAGCAGCAGCAGCAGCAGCAACAACAACAGCAACTGCAGCAGCAGCAGCAACAACAACAGCAGTCGATACAAAAGCTAGGTACGGAGAGGTCGACAGAGATTGGGAGTAGACTGAGCAATGGCAGTCTTGATCCGGCGGACCAGGATTCTGCGGCGCGAGTAATAGATTTGCAAGCCACTCTCGACAAGCAGGTATGAATACCGTATCACGGCGAAAACTACTTAGAGTACGTATGACATCTCAATTGATTTAGAAAGACATGTCAGGTAGATGGTGTCTCAGTACAGGGACGTTTCACCAAACGTGTCCCTGATCATTGGTTTTATTCAGATGCAGAACGAACATACTCTTCTTCGTTTCCCCCGTTTTTTCTGCATGCACTTGGAGCAGACTCATCTACACGCGTGTTCGTCAGACAATTTTAGAGCAGTCTTGAGTTTAAAAGGATAGAGACCGTGGAACGTTTCTACCGATTCTGCATGACAATGTTCCAACAAAATAATCGATTACCTTTGTCAATGCCTTTATTAAATGCTTTTACATGAAACCGAGATCCTCCAGACGAAGCACAGATTATGCTAATTAAATGTTGCAGAGTTATACGATAGAGAGTTGTGAAAATGTCTCGTTTTTATATATATATATATATACGAAGGGAAAATGTGTTGATTTTTGTAACACCGTGTTGCACAAACGTGAATTACCATAACGTTAATTGTGCCACACTGTCGCAAGGCGTCCATGGCATGTTGTGGAATGAGTATAACAACGATGTGTGTTCGACGTTCTGTATTCGCATGATTTTTTTAGTGAACAAGAATGAGTTCTTACCCCTCCCTCCTGAGCAAACTTTACGAACAGCTTGATTACTAATGTAACATAATATATATACCGACACGAAACATGTTCTATACAATGTAAACAAAGAAACACATTTACAAGTTGTAACCATATAATGTGTACTTAAACTAGACGGGTAGTATATTAGTATCCTAGAGTAAAGATCAGAACAGGAGATTATGTCTTGTTACTTAGCTTGCATAGTTGTATCTATCCTTAATATGGAGAACACAATTTTTTATACTCTTTCGATACACATACAAGTAGTAAATTAGGCACACGTTAACTTTTACTAACGAACTGTTGTAATGGATCGTTTCTAGAGCTCAGAATTGAGCACATGGCAACGGCGGGTGGCTGAAATGAGCGGACGTGTGGGAGAGCTGGAGGAAACGTTGTCCAAGGCTCAGAAAGATCTGTTGAAAACGCAAGAAACGAATTGCAAGCTGCAAAGAGATTTGCGCGAAAATGTTGCCCAAAAAGAGGACCAAGAAGAGAGGATAGCCACTCTTGAGAAACGATATCTCAATGCTCAACGGGAGTCCACTAGTTTACATGATCTCAATGAAAAGCTGGAACAGGAGCTGCAACATAAGAAGGCTCAATTAAAGGTAATTGGTATTTCCATGGGTAATCTATACCTCGTATAAATTTAATATCCGTTGCGAAATTTATATCTTGATCCTGATACAGCTCCAAGAAGAGAAAATAGCGGCGATACAGGAGAAATTAGAGCTCGCAGAACAGAAATTAGCCCAATACGCTAAGTTGCCAGAAATGGAAGAGCAATTAAAGCAGAGGATGGAGGCTCTGACGCAGGTGAGGAGGCCCAACCAGGTACGCAGGGGAATTAAGTCGTCGTATCATCAATATGTTCTTTTCTTATTCCTCTGCAC
>NW_017100187.1:1533445-1534328 GCF_001263275.1 Habropoda laboriosa | reverse complement strand
TTTGATATTTTTTCTTCAAGATAGCCTTTGATCTATACTTCAGTTATACATATTGAACTTCTAGCAATGTTTCTTACTCACATACTTTATCATTATTTATGTCTATCTACATGCTACACAGACAATGAACATACTCGAGACTTTCTTTAAGAGATTTCATAATATTAACGAATACAATGTAAAGGTAAAGGTTCACATAATTCACTTTCAATCTAACACCGAATATACTGAACATTGGCAGTCTCAATGTGATTATTTTCAGAGCTTCTTAGTGACTTGTCATTTAGTGCTCTTATCACGTTTCTGTAGAGATATGTGTACTAGGCACGTGTTTACTCTTTCATTAAAATTCATTAGCTCTTCATGTTAGATCTATCTAAATAAAGAAACGATATATTTCTACGAGTTCTTATATATTGATTAAATCCCACATCTGCGAACGTCGATTTTAATTGCATGAAATATTTAATAAGCAGGCTCAGGAAAGACATGGCAGCGCTGAAGATAGAATACAGAGATTAGAAGCGCAACTTGAGGAAAAGAACGCTGAAGTGATGCGTGTCAATCAACGACTTAAGATGAACGAGGAACATAATACGCGACTTAGTACAACCGTTGATAAACTTTTGTCAGGTAATTTTGCACGCAAATTTTATAAGGAAATTATTTTTCACTCAGACACTGTATTCATATTCACTAAACTTGGTTTATCTCCTCAGAATCTAACGAAAGATTACAAGTACACTTGAAAGAGAGAATGCACGCGTTAGATGAGAAAAATGCGCTCACGCAAGAATTCGAGAAGACGAGAAAGATCGCGGAGGATCTTCAGAACGAGAAAACCGAAATAGTTAAGGAATTAGGAAAAGCTCGTTTAGAGATC
>NW_017100187.1:1527829-1533397 GCF_001263275.1 Habropoda laboriosa | reverse complement strand
CAATATCCAGCAAACAGATGCTTTGACTAGAAGTTTGTCTCCGAATGCAGTGGATCCAGGTTCCTTTTCCAGGAGTGCAAGTCACAGTAGCTTCGATACGCACTCTCTACCAAGGAGAACGAGCAAACGACCCCCTATTGAAGACGATCCAACAAAGGTACCTTCTATAACAAGAAGATTAAACGTGTGGCAAGAAGGATTTAGAAACCCATCTGTAAATTTTTTAGAATTACGTTCCACGTACGTTGGCGGAACAAGAATGGGAAAAGTTGCAACAAGCGCATGTTCTCGCGAACGTGCAACAGGCATTCGATGTTTCCAGCGACGCGGAAGGCGACGGTGACAACGAAAGTCTGTTCAGTTGTGCAGCTGATGTAATCAGTCCAACAGGACACACAGATGCTCAAACATTAGCGCTCATGTTACAAGAACAGTTAGATGCGATCAATAATGAAATTAGATTGATTCAGGTAACTAGATGTTCTCCGTTGTACTTCCTGTCACGATACGTCAAAGTGTACTCTTTTGATGAAGGAAGAAAAACAAAGTACCGAGGCGCGCGCTGAGGAACTGGAGTCCCGAGTTGGTAGTCTTGAACACATGAATCTGTTAGCGAGGGGGCGAAGTCTCGAACGGGCATCGCCGCCGTTAAGTGGACGATCTACTCCCAAATCGCATCATAGTCCTAATAGGGATTATTTACACAAGTATCATACTGTAAGTACCATTTATATTTCACAGATTCTTAGCAATTGAAAAGTATACTTTTAACACTTTGATGAATTTGAAGGCACCGGCGTCAATGTCTCCAGCGCATCTTCACCAGTATGCTGCCTCTTTGGTTAGTCCAGGTCAACTGTCAGAATCCCTTCCTGCGAGCCAGGTCAGTTACTGTGACTACAATATATTTTTGTAGTTGTTCGTTTTTTGTAGAGCAGTAAGTGTAATGTGTGTGCAATTTTTTATATATTATAGTTGCAGTTATCAGGTGAAGAATTGCATTCAGTGAGCGAAAGAGACAGCACTGGTGGTGCAGGAAGCGGTGGCAGCGATGCGGCTTCACCATTGACCGCTCGATCAATCAGGCTAGAACGAGTAGCACAGGCACTTGCTCACAGTCAAGAGGAGCTTAGAAGGTATGTGTTCGATTGTCAATTTACTAATGTTGAGAAAAAATTACAAATACATATATTCGTCAATTCAATAACTGTGAACAATATACTATTCGAAAAATGATACATGATGAACAACACTTTAGCAACCACATCTCTGACAATGAGGACTCTTTAGGAACATTACCGATGTATTGCTCTCTTTTTTTCCGTTAGCAATCATGTGCTATCATTATTTTTTTTAATCAATTAACGCTTCAAACAATGATATTATATAAATGGTATGAAAAGTCCTTGCATGCATAGAAGTGGAATTGCCAAAGACCCAGTAATTATTTTGTAAGTAGTTAGTATTATACGTTGTTTATGCTGCCAGACGTACTGGACAAGCCGGATTTCCCAGCAGTGGTTTTCCTGCTCACAGGTTAATTAAAGATTGTAGTACTGCATGTAATCCGCAACATATGCCGCTGTGCACGACATATTTGAGTGGTCCATGTGGGTATGAAATGAACAACCTTGAGGTCGACTTAAGTGACATCGATGGTAACAGATCCTTTTTATACGTTCTTTTGGAAAAAGAGGATTCTCTGAGATGATCTTAGATTTTGTTTTGTATAAAAAAAAAAAAAAAAAAAAAAAAAATTAAGTAGAGACATTTCCATTTTTTACTTATAACTGATCACTCTCTTACTCACAAGACAAATTGTATAATGAATGAATGGTATGCAAGGTGTCACATACATGCCTACAGCCCTAATTTTCGAGCACAGTGGTACGGACGAACCATCTGATAGATCTGATAGAAATGAGTTCCTGGAAGAAACTGATATTAGCTTCTTCCATCCATCGTACATTCAAGCCTGCCCAGTTCACGACAGACATCGCTGTCTCAGACAATCGAGGGAATTTAGACAGCCAAGAGAATTGCATCGAGTTAAGGCCGCGTCTGAATCTACTGCGCGAATAAGGTTGTTCTCTACAAAATAGATACAAAGATATAGATGGATCTGATCGATGCAACTTATAAATAATTGTATCGTCGAACAAAAAATTACAATTTTCAAAAAAATACTTTTATAAGATGGTCTCTCTATATCTTTGTCCTTAAACAGTACTTATTACGGCAATCCCATCTCATAAGCAGTGATCAGCTATATTTCCAGGTTTTTATGCCTTGCCTGTAATACTGAGTAGGTATTACAACTCTCTTTTCAATATTTTGTTGAACATAGTTGATCGGTTTAGATGTCCCTGGAAAAATATTCCCTACAATTACGATATTACGTTGTATTACCATTTACCAGATTATTCAATGAAATTTTTCCATGGGCTTCTAAAGCCATATTAGTACTGCTTCTTCTTCTCTTTAGTTCATTAGTTGTGCGTGCTTGTAGCAATTGTCGCAGAATTACTTGCAAAGAAATTTGAAGTCATCGTTAGTCGATACAACATTGTAGATATGTTGAATAGTAAAGAGTCAACGTTTGAACGCTTTAAACCGTCTGAAATAGTAATATCATTTTCATGGAAGAAAAAAAATATTTGAAGAAAGAATCATTTCTCGTATATTATTAAAAGAGCTAAATAATATTTATGCTTATGCTAATTTACAATCGTGCATAAGCACGATCATCGCTAAATGTCTTCGTGTAATGCAATTCACTTGGCTCAGTAAGTTCCCTAATCATATATTACCCAACTATGTCTCGAAGAACACACTGACATACATATATCCTTTGAATCTTAAAAAGTAATGAGACATTAGTCAACTTGACAAGTATCGTTGATAAGTTTTGGTTGTTTGACGCAATGATGTATTTTTGAAACATTTTAAAAATAATCTTTCATACTTGAAATCGATGTAAGAGTCACATAGAACATAGAGGAAAAGTAAAAAGAAAAAAAAATAGCAAATAGCGTGTGGGCCAGAATGCATTGTTTAGAGTAGAGATAGAAACTAGATTAGCGCTCCATGCAGCAGGCATGGGCAACATAACAACGGCGCACTCAATTCTGGGACTCCCCCTTCCCCATTGTCCTCACGTCATAGCAGCCAGGACAGTTTGCACAAGAACAACTTGCCTGGTGTTGGATTGCCAATTGGACAATTGTCTAGCTCGCATTTGCACATGCAATCCACCATGAGCCCGGTAACAGCGGCGGCAGTGGCTGCAGCTCAGAAGAAGAAGGGCATTAAGAGCAGCCTTGGTAGATTTTTCAGCAAGAAAGAAAAGGTGATGCATATTGTAATTACGCGTAAGACAATAGCATCATAATTAAGAAAATATTTCAGAATAAAGGAGAATTTCAATTAATTTGCAGATCAAGGGAAAAGATACGCCTATGCCAGGAGATGTACCAGGTATGGGAGGAGCAAGCACCCCTGCAGATCCTGATTATGGGGATACCGTTTCTGTAGCTGGAACCATGGGCAGTAAGAGCGACTTCGATCGTAGAAAAAAGAAAAGGTACTTGGATGTAGTCACGTCAGCAGTCGATAGTAATTATTTAGCGTAATTGTTCTCGTACGAATTGTTTTACAGTCCTAGTATGTTTGGAAGTATGTTAGATTCCTCGAGGCATGAACTTTTGGCTGAGGCGATGAAGGCTGGAACACCTTTCGCTCTGTGGAATGGACCGACAGTGGTGGCCTGGTTGGAGCTGTGGGTGGGCATGCCTACTTGGTACGTCGCAGCTTGCCGAGCAAATGTCAAAAGCGGTGCCATCATGAGTGCTCTTAGTGATACTGAAATTCAGCGTGAAATTGGTATAAGGTATGCAGCGGGAACAAGTTGTAAGACATGATATGAGATGATGGATACTATATACGGTATACTTAATTTAATAACTTGTATCACAGTAATCCTTTGCATCGATTGAAACTACGATTAGCCATCCAAGAAATGGTGTCACTCACAAGTCCATCAGCACCGAAAACCTCTCGCACAACCTTAGCATTCGGTGATATGAATCACGAATGGATTGGTAATGTTTGGCTTCCGAGTCTTGGCTTGCCACAATATCGATCCACTTTCATGGAGTGCCTTGTTGATGCTAGAATGTTGGATCACCTTACCAAAAAGGACCTTCGTGGTCAACTTAGAATGGTTGATAGTTTTCACAGGTAATTCATTGAAAAGAAGAATGGATTGTTGTTGCTAAATGATTATTTGGACGTTTCGATATTTAAATTTAATTCATTTCTGCAGAACAAGTTTGCAATACGGCATTTCATGTTTGAAGCGACTGAATTATGATAGGCAACAATTACAAGAAAGAAGGCGAATGGCAGAAGCTGCCAACGTCGATGTTCTTGTATGGAGTAATGATCGTGTTATTAGATGGGTGCAATCTATCGGCCTGAAAGTAATTTCATCTTACATATTTCTGGTGTTGTGTTGTTCATTGGTATTACACTGATGATAAAATGTTCATTTTATGCTCTTAGGAATACGGGAACCACCTTTTGGAATCTGGGGTACATGGAGCTCTTATGGCTCTCGATGATAGTTTCGACGCGAACAGTTTTGCTCTAACTTTGCAAATTCCAACCCAAAACACACAAGTGGGTTACCAATTTCAACGAATGATTATAAATATTAATTCAAAGATTCGTGTGCTCAACTTAACTATTATTCTTCTTGCGTTTTAACAGGCTCGACAATTGTTAGAGATGGAGTTTGCAAATTTATTAACCGTAGGAACAGAGAGGCGACTCGATGATGCGAACAGTATGAAATCTTGATCCAACTCGTCTAGCAGGCTGCCTCATCTTCAACCACATCACGTCTAGTCCAAAACCCCAGCTATTACTACTCTCTGTACGCAAGTGTGTTGTAAAAGTTGTAAGAGCTTTAAGTATCATTCTAAGGGTATCTTCATACTGTTAAGAGTTGTAACACGCGGTTGTATGAAACAAACGATCGGACATAGACTGTTAAAAAAAGAAAATGGAAGGGTGATTTATCGTATGTTCAACAAGAATAAATTTAAAGCATTTTATCGATTCTTGTGGCGCGTATGTTTTATAAACCGCCTGTTACGTAATTTCGATAAAGAAGGAATAATTATTCTGAATCAATTGCTCTCATATAGATACTGAAATGTAGTGAGCGGTCAGGGAATCGTAAAATATATATATATATTTTTCCTCGAAAGCCAGAGAATCAGTTATATGTAATTACGACAATAATTCTGTCTAATTTTATCTTGATTTTTTAAGGGTAGCGATTTGTAGTTTCGAGGGTAAATTAATATCATGGTAGTTTATAAAACACTTTCACGACGCGATCGCGAATATTTCTTATACTATATTATGTGCTTATACTATGTAACAAATAGTTGAAACAACATCTATTTTGATAATAACACTTACCGCACAAAATAAAAAATCCTGAAATTATATTAGTGCCATTGCTCTCGAGGAAACTATTTATGTACAAGGAAAAGACTG
>NW_017100187.1:1524273-1527788 GCF_001263275.1 Habropoda laboriosa | reverse complement strand
TTATTTCGATGAATTTTAAATGTTTGTAGATCACATATAAACACGTAATATATTATAAAGAATTACACCGAAGCAACTATCATAATTAGAAAATTATCAGACAGACAACCAGTTGCATGGACGTGTTTAAAGAAGCTCGCTTTTTATTTACCGTGAACTAAGGAACGGACATTTTATACCAAAATAATCGCGCAATATATAAGTAGATGTTATAAAATTAAGGAACTTTGTAATTTTAATTGATAACTGAACTCTATCGATCAGTCATATACGTAATTACGTCTTTGTACATTCATTGATTCATTCGTTTAATTACAAAGGAATAATCATTTCTTCATTCCGCTCTCTAGCATTTTTAATTTCTTCGACAGAATTTTTCGTATCGCGATAGTTCGTTCATAAGTATTTCGTAGTGTCTAATTCTGTTTCAAAGTTCCAGGAACGATTATTATTAGACTCGATCGGTAGTGAGAGAATGAGAGAGAGGGAGTGTGAGAGAGAGAGAGAGAGAGAGAGGGGAAGAGAGAGGGAGAATTTACAAAGACGAAGAGCATTGTAAATGTAGTGAAGAGCCACGAAGAAAAAAAAAAGAAAGAAAGAGAGGAAATAAAGATGGCCATAACGAGAGAACGGCAGAAAGAAAAGAATACGCTGACAATGGCCATAAAAAAATATTAATTAAACAATAGTGACGATGTTGCTGAAGACAATGATTGCGATTGATAATTATAATTACCCATTACAAAATGTTATCAAGCTGAAGGTGTGGCGAAAGACTGAAACTACGACAGCGACTGTAATGACAAAACTGGTCATGATACAGACGATCACAATAATGATGATAAGTTATAATGGAATGTTGTTAATGTTGTTGATACTTGAGGAATCATTGTTGTTGATGTTTGTTTCCCTGTGAAGTACCCCCTTGCAAGCTGTTCATTCGTTGTAACTCCATCGCTCTGCACGACCTTCCGAATGGGCGCAAACGTACCAAATAGTTTCTACCAAAGACATCGCAAATGCAGTACGATGATTTTACGATGATCGTATATCGTGCGTACAAGAATGTAACGTTGGCACTTGACACATATATGTATGCAGTAGAAAGATCAAAATATGTCTCTTACATGTAAAGATCATGATTGTACAGTTTCATCCTTCGGCGTGTAATATTTCTCTTTCATTTTCCAGGTACCACCGATCAGTTGAAATATTTCTAGATAATCAGAAAGACTCGCTAAGCCAAAGCAACGTTACGCTACCTCAATACTGAGACACGGTGGTACGCTTATTTCTTTGTATAAATACTTTGACAACTGGCCCCGTCATTTTCTTTTTTTTCAATTATCACTTGATTCCTATGTGCATTAAGTCCGAATTTCTTGTTGGATCTTCTGTTGGAGATGAATCATCGTAGCGAAAACATTTTCCATATGCAAATTATAACTCGTAGCTTGTATAGGAAACGTGAATAAATTGGAGACTAGAAAAAACGACAATTAATAATTTTTGGAACTGCACGCGAATTTAGTTGTTTAGCGACACTGAACAACTTTCCAAATGAACACACACACGCACACGCACACAGACACACATACACAACATACTGTAGAAAGCTATATTTGAGATACAGCGTTTCTACAATAATATTACAGTCTATTCCTTTTCACTCTAATGTAATGCTATACACGATTGTACAGAACTAATTTGTACAAATAAATAGGTATACAAAGCTATCACTTTGTGAAACAGAATGGCCGTCTCTCCCTTTCGGAAGTGTCTGCAGTATGTGTAAATGACTGAAGTTATTTTTAATGTACGCTAGGTAATAGTGTCTATGGACATTCCAAGGAAAAAAAGAAACAGAAAGCAAACCTTCCAAGAAAGCAGCCACATTTATAATCGCATATATGTAAATCATAACTCGATATGTAGCAGCTTTGCCGCCTTCTATGTATTTAACTATAAATATATACATAGATATGAAAAGTTTCGCCTGAATCCAGCCTCCGACTGCTCGGTATCGAATAGAGCTTGACTAAGCAGAACTAATAGTAACTACTATATGCGTAATGTTTTTACCAAAAAAAAGAAAAAAAAGGAATAACGAATGAGTCTTGCCTTCGATTTCTTTCGCTTTATTGCAAATTTTTCGTGTAAAAAGAATATGTATTATAATCTTTTTCTATATATATGCTAATGGAAAAGTAAAACGTTGAAATATTATATATTGTCTTCAGCAATGCTGGATGAATTTGTTTTTTAATTGAACGCAATAGCTGCTTACGTATTATAGCAAGTTGACAGTATCTAAGGAGAGTCACTTATAACGTTTAAGTTTTTTTTAGTATCGGTTTACACATATCATAAAATTGTAAAAAGTATTTATAGAAGGAAAATGAAATTATATTAAACAATATATCGCTTCTCTGATCAATTTGTTTTCGTTTTCCTAGGAAAAGATACATGCTAATACATGGTAAAAACATACACGTAATCATATGTAATACTGTGATGCAACAATCTGTAGTATGTGTTGTTTCAAAATGTATTTTTTTTCCTTCATACTTTCGTTTTGTATGCTCAATTCGGCCGAACTGGCGGATGAACAAGTTCGACATTATTCTGGATTTTTGTACGACATACGTTTGTGAGTGTTAATGCTACTTACTGTACATATGTATGCGCGCGCGCGCGCGCGTGTGTGAGTGTTATGTGTATATATCTTTCTCTATGTATATATGAATTATTTATTAACAACCTTGTAATTTTTAAACGTTTCATTACAAGCCCAATGGAGTTAAATATACTACGAACTCAATATAGTTTAAAGAATAAATTAAATTCCTATCAAACATCCAATTACTTCTGAATAAATTCTATAATGAATTTTGTTGGAATAAGTACCATAGAATTTCGAATCTACATTATAGGTTGTTGCAGTTAACTGAAAATATAAAAATTACAATTATAGATTCAAACTAGTTGTTATACTGCATCATGTAACGAATATGCAACAAGTGTTTCAAGTAAATTTGTTCAGAAGCAAAGGAGATTGTTTAAAGTTAAGAATTACATACGAATCATTGGGCCCATTTTAAATGAAATGAAAAAAAAAAAATGTTTCATTTAAGTGGCATTTTTGTCAGGATCATCACCTACAGAATAAACTACAATGTCTAATTTAACTGAAGAGATTTGATCTAGTAGTAAATGGTTTTAAAGAAAGTTATTTTGTACGCGATGATTCTATACGACGAATGCCTAAACTATCAGTATGTAATTATACTGATTTTTATTGGTATCTGACAACTTTACCTGATGTATCAGGTAACTGTGCCAGCGTAAAAAAAGAATTGCAATTGTGCTAGTAAGCGGGTAATTGTCAAAAGTACTTCTAAATATGAAGTAGTATAAAACTATACATATATATATACGTGTGTGTGTCTTATATATATTTATATATTTATGTATAGTACAATACACAGTGCACAAAAAAAGGAAATTATATGTCA
>NW_017100187.1:1493363-1523965 GCF_001263275.1 Habropoda laboriosa | reverse complement strand
TAAAAAGTTATTAAAATAATACTATATAGTATACTTGAATGAGTGCACTGTGCAGTTTCTGCATTGCTCATTTCGTTTGAAAGTTAGAAATGCCATGTACTACTTCACGTTTTCTATATTGAGTGTAAAATAGTGTGTTTCATGTTGATATAAAGCACCTGTTTAGCTGTGATGTTAACAATAGAGAATTCATATAGAGATGCAAAACAGGAGGGAAATTAGTATAATAGACATGAATTTCGTGTTATATTTATTATAATGACAATTCAGTATTATGATATATACCAATGTTTGCTGACTATGAATTCTACTACTGGTTAACGTCATTGCTAATAAAATGTGAAAAGGAACTATAAAACAGCACACATTTAAAAACACAACGAGGCACAAATTTTGAGGGGGGTGGGGGGCGGGGACAGATCATTTCTGTGCCCAAAGAATACTGGAATCTTAAGCAACCAAATATTGGATCTGAGATTTCATGCAAGTATACGTGTGACAAACTAAAATCATGAAAAAAGGATGATAACAAAAAACATAGTTATCGAATGAATAATTATAACGATAATATTATTATCGCTACCACTACTGCTGCTAGTGCTATTACTATGACTATTACTATTATTACACTACCATTAGTGCTACCATTATCATAACTATTACTACAACTACAGCTACTATTATTACCAATATAAATTGTCCTTGTAATTTTTATATGCCAAGTGTATACTTTAATAGGATAAATGGAAAAGTATGGCAAATGTGTCACAGTAAATGTAACATAATAGCCCTGCTTAATATAAGGAGGGCACAAACTATGTTAACTGAACTATGAATTATAAATATTGTATAAGATGATAAATAATAATTATTATTATCATTATTATAATTATTATCAATTGAATTAGCAAATTGTAATCTACCCATCAACCACTTTCAAACAAGGGAGATTTAAGTCTGTAATTCGTGTATAACAAAAATCAAGCTGTACAATGTTGTTATTATTGCTGTTGTTTTTTACTATCCTTAATCTCATTACTTAAGAGAAATATCTTTTAAAAAAAGAAAAAAAATGTATAGGAAAGGAACAAAGAACCTCAAATGATCTTAAAAACACAAGTTTATTTATTATATATTTTATTACAATTAATTTATACAGCTGTATAACGTTATGCGAAGTATTTTTTATATTAATTCATATTGTTACTTGAAAGCTGCTCTTCTTGATCTATCGCACGTGTAAAATATAACCTCAAAATGTTGGATTTGTTATTATCCTTAAGAGTATTGTACTTTATATTATTTTTAATTAATTTTACACAAACTACCGTTGAAAATGAATTTTGTGATTCTTTAAATGAATACGAAGAGAATAATAATAAATGCAATGTTCAGTCACGCTATTCACGAAACCGGTTTGAAGTTTTTCTTTATTTCATTTATATTGCATTAAAATTAACATATTTTTTACATAAGTAATAATTTTTCAGTTACATTCTTTACGATGTTAATCCTGTGGAAGGCTTTAACCTAAGAAGAGATGTTTATATTCGTACCGCAATTTTTATAAAAAATTTAATTGAAGAAAACAAAGAATTTAAATGGCAATTGGTTTTGCCACCATGGGGTAATTTTACAATGCATTCATAATTTTGTGTTGTTTATTAATAATAAATTTTGCCCTGTCCTTCCTTTCTTTTTTATAGGCAATTTATACCATTGGCGAAGTAAGCACATTGGATCTCAAGCACAATTACCTTGGGGATTATTTTTTGACATTGCAAGCTTACAGAAATATGTACCAGTTATTGAAATGTATCAGTTTTTGCAAGGTATAAGGTTTCATCCACTTATTATTAATCACAAAGTAAATGGAAATTTACTTTTCCAGAGTATCCTTCAGAAAATGAAGAAACAAATCTTGATATTGTATATATTTTACAAAACGATGACGAAATGTTCAAAACGGGTATATTTAAAGACAAAAATGAAATAATAAAATGTAATGATAAATCACTACAGTTTCATAAAGTAGAATCTAACAAATATGTTGGATATTTTTGGGGATATCACAATGTAACTTCAAAAGTTATTAAGTGTGTCAAATATCATGGTACGGTATTATATCTTAAGCAAAATCTTAAGCCTAATGTTTATAGGTGAGAAGATATTACTCATATTTCATTTATAGCATTTCATCTAAATAATCAGTTAACTTATTCATATAGGTCTGTAATGTTTGATCACATGGAAATTGCACTACATGATTTATATGGTACAAAGGAATATTGGAGTGCTAGACGTAGTATGCGATATAATTCTGAGTTATATGATATTGCAAATGAGTTTAGAAAAAACTTTCTTAATTCAACCGACGAGCATGATAAAACGAACCGACCAAAAGATTGGACTAAAGAAGAGGTACTTAATTTCATCGAAGTTAGTAACAAAATTTAGATTAGGACAAATTTTTAATTATAGAATAAAAGAGATGCAATTGGAGGGCCCTACTTATCAGTTCATTTAAGAAGACGTGATTTTTTAATTGGACGTTCAGCAACAGTACCAACAATAAAATCTGCTGCTTCTAAGTTAAAAAAGAAGTTAAAGAAACTTCAGTTGAATCTGTTGTTTGTTGCTACAGATGCTGTAGAAGAAGGTAAATTATCTCTAAATTTGAATAAAATACTAACTGTTTTGCATGTTTATTAATCTTATCAATTTTTTTAGAATTCAATGAACTCAAAGGATACTTATCTGACTACACAGTTTTTAGATTTATTCCATCAGATTATGTATTAAATAAATTTAAAGATGGCGGAATTGCAATTATTGATCAAATAATTTGTTCTTATGCCAGGTAGGAATTAACAATAATATAATCCGCTTATTTTGCTATAAGTAAGAACAATGTAACATAAGCATGTATTTTTAGGTATTTTATAGGAACACATGAATCAACATTTACATTCAGGATACAGGAAGATAGGGAAATTATTGGTTTTTCTACTACAACAACATTTAATCATTTATGTAAAGGTACTGAGAAATGTGACTCCACTGGACAATGGGAAATTGTTTGGTAACAAAAAAAAAATCTAAATTGTATTAAGTGACAAAATCAATTGACTGAATTTAAATACACATTTCAGTGTAAGTGATGTATGTACAAAAACAATGTTTTTCTATACATCTATGTATCTTTACTGACATTGGTTATTTTCCTTAACTTATCACTGGTTTACCGATTAATTCTTGTTCACGACGAAGTTCTTGCTCTCGTTGTTGTTCCCTATTTAAGACCTCTTTTTGTTTTATTTGTTGCAGTCTCAATACTCGTTTCTGTACAAAAGTAACATGTGTATTAGGATCAGCATTAGAAACATAAGTAGATAGTACATAAATTACAACTCACTTGTAACTTTAATGTTCTTTCATGAATGGAAACCATCTCTTTTTTCATTGTAACTAATTTTCCTTGACTAGTTTTCACAGTCTGAAACTGCATTACTAAAAATTTATTACATAAAATTCATCATTCAATGATTTGAAGTGCCATTTCTCAAGGCAAATAAATTATGTTAATAATCACCATTTCATCCAGTTGGACATCATCAAAAGTTTCTTGAAGTTTTTTGTTCTCAATCTGCATCTTATCATACAAAGTCTCTTGCTTGACCCTAAACAAATATAATAAAAGACAGAGATTCAAAAAGTACTCTTTTATTTTTTCTTACCTTACTTCATCTAGTTTTTTTTTAACATGTTCAAATCGATCTTGACACATGCTTAAAAGTCCTTCACTTAATTTCTTTGCAGCCTCTGTAACATCCACTTCATCTTCTTCGCTATAAAATTCAGAAATTGAAGTGTGCATTTTATACAGCCAATATGCTACACTATTCGTTTTAGATATAAAAAGTTTATTGCTATCCAAATATATACATAACTTATTAATGTTTATAAACATAAAATAAACAATAAAAACAGAAGCTTACCTATCATGTTTTTCTATTTGCGATTGAAGCTCCTTTACTTCAGCCTCTTTTATATCTGTCATCATTTTGAGTTCTGTTTGAGTATCACTGCTACTCGCTAAATTGCAATATAAAAAGAATTAAATGAAAATTCAATGTAATCAATAACATTCACTGTAAGTTTGACATTTGTTAGGTTAACAATAGTCGTCTGACATGAATATCAACCGTACTTGTAACTCCGATCACATTTTTGGAAACTCATCTCTAGCGTCAATGCTTGCATCTCTAGTATATGTTTGTTCCATGTTCGTGACATAACTCGAACATAACCAAGAAAAAAGTCGCAAAGAAAAATATTTACTATTTATAAAGTGATATAATATGTCTCTAAAACACAATGAAAAAGTCGATGGACGTTTTTACTTGAGATGGAGCATTTTCCAAAAAGAGAATATATTATGGTAGCTCCAGGAGTAAACACTGTAGCAGTGCTTCTAAATATAGGATTTATTTTTAGGTTGGAGCTAGCCATAGTTTGAATCAAGAATTTGATCTAAAACTGCATTTCTAGACGGTTTTGTAATAGGTGTGAAAGATCTCTATTTCTGAATGACATTTGCAGTCTTGTTTTTAGTTTCCATTAATCTAGCATTTGCATTATTTCTAAACAATATTACTGCTTAACTATCAAATTTTTATTATTTTGTCGAAACCTTCTGCTTTGAGTGTTTTGTTTGTATAAAATAATTTAGACAGTTTTGTAGGTGATTGTTAGAAATATGTGGAAACAACAGAGATGAGAGATATATATTTTTTTTACAGTGACAAAAATGGCGAATGATTTAATATTGAGAAGCAAAGACAGATTACAAGAAATTAGTATGAAATTAGAACAAAGTCATTTGGTTTATCTACAAACAGATGATAGTCCTTTAAAATTACAACAACGTCATAAACTTGAAGGTAAATATATAGTGAAGAAGTGTAATAATTCATTGCTTTATTTTCAATAAATTTTTGTAATTCTAGGTTTTATTAAAGAGTATCTCTGCCTTGTTCCAAATGAGAATAAATATATATTTCAAGAAACTGCAGATATATTGCATAGATCAGCAGCTACACTGCAAGACTTTAGTGGATATAGAGCTGCTACTGCCTGGAGTGCTATTTCTTTGTATGCTGCTAATCTTTTAGCCCAACCTTGGAGAAAAGAATATAGAATATTAAGGGTTAATATTTTTTGTGATCCATAACATAAGTGTTTCAAATTGTAAGATGTCAAATTAATTTGTCTCTTTTTAATACCAGACTTATAGTGGATATTACAAGCATGAAGTAGAAGCAAATTTAATAGGAGCAGAATTAATGTTTGAACAAATGGGATACAAACATACAGGGTTAGGAGTGCTCACTTTGGAGGGTCCTATTGATCCTGACAAAGTATCTAGTATAAGCAGAGATGCAATAGTTGCTTTTGTCGAATGCCAGGTACTAGCATTTATCATAATACTATTTGTTTATCATAATACAGTATTAT
Source organism: Habropoda laboriosa (assembly GCF_001263275.1). Lineage (NCBI taxonomy): Eukaryota > Metazoa > Arthropoda > Insecta > Hymenoptera > Apidae > Habropoda > Habropoda laboriosa. The sequence goes on along the minus strand of NW_017100187.1, from coordinate 1,518,448 downwards.
AATACTATTACTGCTTTACTGCATTACTGTTAACATTTAAATGATAGAGTTACAATTTTACATGCAGATATTGAAGCAAATATGGGAGAGTGTTTCTCAGAATTGTACCATCTCATGGTTGGAAGTTTTAGAGTTTCGGGAAAATCACGTTAGCACACCAGAACAAGCAATTAGAGCATTGAACTATCGTTTCCTGGAAAAAATGCATCAAAATCGAGTAAAAGCAGAGAACTATAGAGACTATCATTATTCACAGCCCACTTGTATAGATGCAGCGTCGCCATCGGTTCCCTATCACATTATGCCTCCGAATTACAATATGCCAATGCCTGCTTGTCAGTCAGACTATAGATACATCGAAGACACGAACCCGATACCTGGAAGTTATAGATATTTTCAGCCGATGGATCATGGTTTTGTAAATCGATGTAGTGCCTATGGATGTTTACCACACGGTAACAAATATTTGAGCAGTGTCAATCCTTACTATACTACAATGCCAGGATACACAAGAGTGCCGACAGGTAGATTAATTGAGCTCGATATGCCAATGTCGGTCGCGAATTACGATAAGCTGCACAATCGAAAAACGTCCCACCGAATATCAGATTTGGACGAGGTAGATTTTTATAAAAGACAATCCAGCGATGGAGATCATTACGATTATGGTAGAATCGATAAAAAATCCGTAAAATCTGTCGGAAATGAAAAAAACAATTATGACTCGTGGGATTTTGTGTATAGAAATTTAGAAAGTTTAGGATACTCTAAAGACGTCGGCAATCGAGAAGATATTTTACACAAACGGGAATGCGATCCTCTGTTATTTAAACAAAATGACAACGATGAGAAGTATAGTCCATATCGTTTTGAAAAAAAAAGAAGCGGAAGAATTGATAACAATGAGGTTGATACGTCTATGACGAATGGTCGACATTATCACCACGACACGTTACCATTTAAAAAGAAGTCTTCTTCCTTCGATTTAATGGATTCCAACAGATATCACGATACATCTTCAGAAGGTCATTTATCTCACCATAATAAAGAAAAAAGGCACAGCAGTCAAACGCTTCCAATTCAACGTTCCCACCGATCGTCAGATCAAATTGTAAAAATTGCGGATAGTTTAAAGAATTTGGGACTTTCTTATTTTGGGAAAGAGAACGAAATGGAAGATGGAAATATGAAGTGGAATTGTGCGACTTGCACGTATCTTAATTCATCTCCGAAGGAAATTTGCGAGATGTGTGGAAAGTCTAGGCACAAAGGAAACGAGGACAAACCATTAGCAAGTGGTGGAAAAGAATGTCCAAGGTGTACATTAGTAAACGAGCAAAATGTCTCGAAATGTGAAGCCTGTGGTATCAGTTTAAAAGATTCACCTACTTACATTTAGATGAACTATTTGAAACAAGTATCCCTGTGTCCTTTTCCATGTGTTTAAATTTTTTTTAAATTAAATGGTAAGTACATTTCCTGGATACTCGATACTGTCCTAATACGATTGTTCAAGGTATTTGAAAAAAATGTTAGTACTTATAATGCTTGTAATAGCAGATATAAGTGGTAACAATTTTTCTAAATCGCTTTATTTAGAGAAAAAATTTTACGAAGTATTATCGTATTGTTGTGTCCAGCGACTAACCATCGTAACGATGTAATTGAACGTGGGCTGGGCATAACAGTATTAACCGAATTTAAAATTTCTTAAAATATATGTATAATGGAAATATAAAATTATTTATTTAAAATTGTTTGAGTAGATTTGTGATATGGATACATTACTATTACAGTAATCTTGTGATGGCCTACAACTTGTTTACAAAGAATAAAAATGGACATGTGCGGATACTATTTTATGTCGATTCAAATCAAACGTTTAGTTTTTTAAGCATCTTTTTTATAAAATTATTTTTTCACAAAAAAAGTAATTCACTATATGCTTTAAACCGTAATTTTTCAGTGAAATTATGTTTATAAGGTTAACGAATGTTATACTGATAAATTGCTATTAAAAATTATAATTATTGACTTGATTTGACAATATACCATTTAAGAATATCTGCATATGTTTAAAGATTGAGCTAGTAAGGAATTATCATCAAGAATATTTGATAGCCTAAATAGTTTGTATTACGAAAGGTTATATAAAAATTATTTATTCTAGAACATATATATTGTATCCATAGCAAAAACTCAAAAAACTTGTATTTTAGAAAAAAATTATATGTTGAATATATTGGAATGTTATTTAGGAAAAGAATATTAACCTGTATTGTTATGATATACATACATATATATACACTTTGCAAGATTATAAGGTTATTATATTTTTTTCCGCGTAAAATTATGATTTATTGTTTTTGTTTATTAATTTTTATTAGAACTGATAAAATAAAATTAAACAAATGTCATTATATATGATGATAATGAAAGTTAGTTCTTTTTGTTATTATTTTATCTAAATTCAGAAAAGAAGAAGACATTCATAATTTTTTTTTAATGCTAGTCTATGCAATATTGGTCATAAAATTAATTACTCATACAAATATGGCTCAATTAAAAAATGGTTAAATCTCTTTCTTATTGACTAAACAATATCATTATAGAATTATAATACTTGTGTACCTTTAGAAAAGAAATGTAAATTAAATAATTGATAGAATGCACAGTATCCAGATTAATAAACATGTAATTTGAATCTATATATCCTGTTAATGCGTTTGAAGTATTTCAATTTAAAAATTGCATTAAGCAATTGTTAATTTTGTACTAAAATCTATCTGAGGTAGTTTGATATTTATTTATACATTCCTAGTGCATCTATATTAATACATAATACACTTTGTTTTCAGAAATTTATTTGTACCTTACTTTTATTTTAAAAAATAGATATAACCTTTACATATAGCTTTATTTATTATAATCGTGTGCTCTTTCATTGCATGTAATGGTGTTATAGCTTTATTTAATTTTGAACTAGCTTATAAGTACAAAGTTTTGTTTTTAATATTTCTAATTTGTTGAAGCTGTTATACAGGATAACTTGCATACTCCAGGAACTTTTAGTATTCTATAAATTGTTGCAGGATAATCTTCTAGATGCTCTAAAAACTTTAATATTAATTTGTAATTTACTTATCAACATTTTTAATCATAGACATTTATTGAGGATTATAGGCTAATGAAGGAAATCCCTTGTTATAAACTTTATAACGCCATATTTCGATGAAAAATGTTCCCTTTGTACTTCAAATGTATAGACTGTTTTAATGTAAAAGTGACTTTACTGAAATCTACTTTTAACGTTTACTAAAGTCTGATATTTTAACGGAAATATAAGAAAGCAGGTAATATTTTTTCATTGAATGCATGTAAGAAAAGGAAATGTGGAAAAAGAAATAAATGGTTAGTGTAAAAAAATATATATCTTGTAATGGCTATTGTAATACATATATTGCAAGCTATATGTACATTGTAATATATTCTATTATGTACAAATAATAAATAATATTTAATATACATTGTGAAAAAATGTACTTTATTTTTAATAGTAGGATATTTCTAATTACAAACTCTTAATATTAGAATAAATTTAGTTTTTATTTGTTGACATTTTTTCTATAATTTTAAGAGCGGCGTAATGAATTTTCTTGTCCAATTTATCTATATGCAACAATAGAAAGAAGTATTAAAATCACATTTAATTTAATATGCAAGATACATTAAAACTTGAAGAATTACTTACAAATTTTATGTGCTCCTTGCATTGGAAATTTAATTGGCAATGTATAAAAATTTTCACATATAAAAACATAAGGGCTATCACTCTCCCCTTCTGGATAAGACTTTCTGTATTCTTCTTGCGGCAAAACATCAACAACAGATACACATCCTAACAAACAACTCGTTGGATAACTCTCAGGAAATTTGAGTTTTTCTATAAAATATTAACGTAATTAATTGTAAACAATCGTAATAGGTATCATTATAATAGAAGCTTATTTTTTGTTCATAGGTTTAAAATGATGCTAACCATCTTTTAAAACACGGTAATAATGTTCCATATTTGAAATTTCTTCTTTGGTTGGAGTTTTAGATGCTGCAGCAATCCACAATCTTCCTCTATGCGACGAGTACCAAATACGACCTTCATGACTGTAATATTTATAAAGTATTAAAAAAATATTGCAGATTGAATGTTGATATAGTTAATTAATTGTAACAAAATTAGACTTTACACTTTTATTCCAGCTACTAATAAGGATGCATAAGGTTGATGCATGCTCAAACATAAACCAGGATCACACATTTCTAAAAATTCTTTATCTTGAACAACATTCCTTGTCTTTAAAGGAATGTTTGCTTTCAACATTTGTAGTTCAGACTCATCTGATTCTATGTACTGTGTAATAATAGTTCAGTATAAGTAATTATATTAATATATTAAAGATTTTGTTAGTAATATTTTTACCATTGGACGATTAAATTCTATATTTGGGCAAATATTACTACTACTATCACTGAATGACTCTAGGATGTCTTGAAACTGTTCTTCATTGAATTCATTAAAGTCCTCAACTGAATTGTCTTCTGTTACTTCTCTGCCTGTAAAATCAAAGTTTATATGAAGTTTTCTATTTAGACGTGACATATGTTTTGTTTGACTCATGTTTTCTTCAAACTTCTTTGATTTTTCCCGTTGCTCAGCTGTTAACCACATATTACTTGACTGATAATAGTCACATTCATCATCAATTATTTTTGTGCATTGCACTCTGCAAAATAACGGAATCAGTTAGAATTTTATCTTCGTATAAAAGAATTATATAATGCGTACCCATTGCGATCATATTCTATAAGTTTGTCTCTTTGTTTTATGGATTCTTCCAGATATTTATTAGGTTTCTGGTTCATCAATTTATTGTACAATTGATCAGCTTGTCTCTTTGTACTATTAATAGTGGCTTCTTCTTCATGTGAACATACAAGTTCTCCACAAAAAAAGCAAGGTCCAGACCCTTCTTGAAAGCAAACTATTCTACCACAGTTGAGGCAATTGTTAATCAATGCATGTCTCTTTGCTTCACAATCACATTTATGTCTACCTGAAATGTTTTTATATTATTTCTAGTATTGTAATTGCATATATTTTGATTATTCTTGCATATAAAATACCTTTTAATAAAACTACTGTTTTATCTTGGCCTTCTTGAGAATACAAATTCACAAATTTAGATTTCTTCTTATCTATTTTTTCTACTTTTACAGTTTCTTGCATCTAAATAGACAATGTTGAAGTTTAATTCATTATTATAATCTTTGGATAAAACACAAATATTGATTTACCTGTTTGTTTTTTTTATTTTCCTTTGTCTTCACTTCTCCTTTTTTATTAGCTTGATCTTTGATGATAGCTAAAATAATATACGGAATGGCAAAAAATGTTAAGTGATTTTGACATGTTTATGTAAAAAGTAAATATACAAACCTCTTTGTTTTTTCAAATCTACAATAAATTGTCTGTGCTCTTCATTATCAAAATTTAAAATGGATCCCAAATATGTTATCAGTTTGTCTTCCTTTTTTATTTCAGCTATATGTCTGACAAAGCATAAAATATTAGGTTTTTTTGGTTATAATAAACACGATAGAAAAATAAATTCTCTTTAAATTTACTTACCGCAATATGTAGCTTGGAATTGGCTTACCCAAAAGGTCATCCAGTTTGCGAGATATCCAACATTCCAAATTATCCATGTTGTTAATGTTTAAAATAATTTTTTACAAATTTTAACACAATCTGTGTCACGGAAAAATGACAGGTTTTAGCAAAATTCTAAAACAATGGCAAAAAGTAACCACAAAATATTTAATTACAGAAAAGTATCGATAGTGTTGAATTCTTAACACTTTGATTGTATTTTATTTGATTATTGAGTCAAACAGTATCCTTTTTCGGTTAACAAAATCTTCGTTTCCGAAATTTGTTCTATAACACCGAGTCTCATAGATCTATATGGAAATCCTAGAACTAACACAAATGAAGATGGACAGTGGCTCTATGTGAAATGACGTTGTACGCATTTAGCTAACAAGTAAGTTAGACGAATATAAAATATTTATTTAAAAATCATACCTTAATTAAAACTTTAATAAATTTTTTAATATTTTCGCCATTTTGATAAATTTCGATTTCTTTAAATTCATTGTCAAACAATAGTGGCATCTACAGGCAGACTTCGTACTTAATTTCAAATTTAAATTAAAAATAATCATTTTAGAAAAAATAAAAATCCGCCCTATTGAGACCTGATATTAGAATCCCTAATGACTCTTTAAAAGGCATAAATTATAACTATAATATTGCAGTAATGAAAAAGAAACAAGTTTAATTATTATTATTTTAGTCTCAAGTTAAAATCGATGTTATGTTAAAATTGCGTTTTTCTGAATGCCAGTGCCGCGGAACTTAAAAAGTTCGCATAGGTTAGCGCAAGACCTTCGGGACATTTAACAAACGAATCTTCCTGTAGTTAAATTTGCATAGCTAGTCGGTCGTACGTGTCGACATAGTCACGTATTCGTGCACACATGAGCCGAGTCTCAATTTCTGCTGGTGTTGCATAACAATTACTGCACCACGACCGATATCTTCGTCGCGTTTCACGCGTCCATTAGAATTGACCCACGTGTTTGGTAGTTTTATGAGGTTACATTACATAGTGCAGTTTACTTAGAAAAATGATTCACAAATGTATAGACGTTATTAATTTGCTCGAAATGGCTTGATAATTTTTGTTTTGAGCTAATTTTTGAAGTAATCAATCAAATAGTTAAAAAAATAGAAAAAAACGAAAGCAACCACAAGTAGGAAGAAATGCTGCCATGCGCAACCAATAATTTTTTTCTGCTTTAAACTTCCGTTATCAAAGTAGGAAGTGTTAATGCGCCTTCAGGAAATCATTTCTGTATTACGTTACACCGAATTCAGTACTTAAAACAATTTTTATTTCGTAAATAATAATACTTGTAATTTGTAATTCCGAGTTTCCTTTCTTAATTATTTCCATGATTTATATCAAGACAACTTTGTTACGTTCGTTAACCAAAGAAACGCCAGTGGTTAATATCACGTCCTTTTTTATCAACGATCTCGTTATTAACGTAATTGAATTAAAGTAACGCTTAACGGCGTTTATCAAGTTCTTTCTTCCTCGAAACGTTAAAAAAAAAAAAACTCTCAGTGAAATAACGAACGGCGTCATGCGTTCTTTACCCTAATGTTTCAGTGTCACCAAAATTTTATGTTACTTTTTACGGTCAACGCGATATCGTCCGAGGTATAAGCGACAATAGAAATTGCAGTTTAGTGCAGCTGCGTGCACTTGAGCCAAGACAATGTAAAATAGGTCGCATCTCGAATTGTTCTATTAAGATGGATCACAATATATCGTAATTCACTTTCAATAGAGTTGCATCGTGGATTGTTAATTCGACGAAAAACATCGACTACATAATGTAACACGTTGAAATAACACGTTTTACTTTGTAAAAAACGAAGTTTTTCAGGTATAACAAATTTTTTTTTCCTGTACAAAACGAGAAATAGTTAATAGACGAATAATGTATATTACAGGTTAGGATTATTCGAGACGAGTTATTAAGTCGATTGACTTGTTAGATGATGAAAGGTTCCTGTACAATGAACTTTCCATATCATTCCGTATCGGGATCATTTGATAATTACTTTCAATCGACGGTTTCATTTGGTCGGATGCTGTTGAAAGGCGTCTTCATTATTCGCACGTACAATGCTCGAATTATGCTATAATAAAGTCTGAATGATACCAACAGATTCACGGTTCCATCCTTCGTCCCTCTAATCTGCCGCCTTAAAATTCGCGTCAGCTAAATAAATTCGTCTTATCGCCTGGAATATCCGTCCAAGTAAAATTTACCCTCAAATATCACTCTTATCATATATGTATATATGTACAATCAAATCTTTAAATTTCGATGTGTTTTGCAGGTAACAATTCGCAAGATTTTTTCGTGAATGGTTTTGTTATGGAAAAATGAACGTAATACCAATCATAGAGTACTTTTCGTTTACATAACATACTTTATAAAGACTCGCTACTAATTATCTGCAACGAGTCATCGTAAACATTACGCCAAAAGAGCAAACTGGCTTGATAACCGGTATCTTATCACACATTGATTCGATACGATCGGTGGAGAATTCAATCGAGATAAAGTGGACGATAAAAGTAGCATGTTTCCTATATCCTGTGGATAGCTGATAGAATAAAGAATATTATTCGAGATGTGTATCTTTATTACAGAATAGATCATTTGGAAGTGACGTGGTGCAAATGATTACTCGCCAAGTGGGTAACAAAAATGTATTTATTTAAACGTAATGCTTAGACTAATTTCAAATGTACTATGTGATGCGCTTGCAGAGAATGTTTACGACAAAAGGCCTCGTGCCTTTTTCGGGGCTCCCTTAAGTAGGCCCTTTTCCCTGGGAAAGTCCCAGGAAGTGGAGGCGCGGGCCTGCATTGCCGAGGCAATACTCTTGTCCTCGAGGACGAAGAATCGAGAGATGTTTCTCCAAACATCTCTGAGTTTTCAGGCCTAAGTGCGTGGCCCTCCCCGTGGCGGTCGCCACAATCATTATAAATAATTCTGACGAAACGTTCTTTGACGCCTTGTTACGAAGTTGTTCTCGTATTCGTCGCGACAGATCTTTCTTCGCACCAAGGTGTTTTCCTTTTTGTCCTTTTTTTTATTGTTGCCGATACGATCTTATTATTATGCAGAACTCGCGATCTCTCGTCATCGTTATCAATGGAAATACATTTGCTAGCCGTTTCACCGGGACACGATATGGTATTTGTTTGGATTATTATACTTTCCGTTTTCCTTGTTCATTCACGCGATACCCGATGACTACGAAAGATTAGCTCGTTTCTCGACCACTTTGCTATCAATGTTAATGCTGCAATCGCGAAGAAAACATCTATTATAATACAAAAGTCTCTTGAAGCTGATCTAATCGAGAACATGCATGCTAAAAATGTATAACGTGACTTTTAAAAAGAATCTCAGTGGCTGTATTATATTATATTTGCATATCTGACATTACGCAGTATGTATTAATACAGTTTCACCGAGGCAGCTCATTAAGTAATTTCGTAGAATTAATCAATGACCACTGTAGAGAAACTTCTATACGTTAACAGGAGTGGTTTCTCTAAAATAGCCATCAGTAAATCAGATAGAGGATGATCTCTGTTTCGTTTAGAGCGAGCTTTACCCACATACTGCATTTTTTCTTTTATAACTTTCTATACACGTTCCACTAACGCCTACGTAAATAGTAAGCCTGTGCTGGTAATGCATGCATTCAATTTGCATTAGTCAGTAGGCGTATTTATTATTATGGTGATTTATGACACGAACAAATTCCTTTATTCGTTTTCTATCCCTTAAGTAGCAATAGAAAGTGAAAAAAGAAAGATGAAGTTCGTAGTGCCTGCAAAATCGTTCTGTCAGGTTTAATTTATCGTTCGAAGGTTATTTCTATTCTTATAAATTGTATATGTTATTGAAAATCGTTTCCAAATTGCTTTCGTAAAAAATAATATTATATTTATTAATACATTACATAAGAAATCTACGTTTAAATTAGGCGCCAGGCGTTAACCAATCGCGTGCGTGGGATGCAGGGTGGGCAAGTGGCGCGAAGTTCGCCGCTACGTTCGAAAGTACGCGAAGTTTGTCGAAGAAGTCCGACGCGTACGCAATTCGTCACAGTCGCCCGGCGAACTCTGAGGTGGTAACTTGTTATCGTGTTTCTCGCGGACTGTGTTCCACGCTTTAATTTAGTGCTGTTTGTGTACTCTCTCTTTGGTTGTCGAAATCAGTGCCGGTAATAGTGTGTAAAAATATTAATAACGTGCATAATTCAGAGTAGTTGAACATAGACTGACAGCCAGAAGGATTTGAATCTTTACACCTGTTTCGTACACCGTATCAAATTGTCATCTGGACTCACTTACGTAAGGCTTATAACTTAGATCTTAGATTATGTAGTTTTAGATTAAATTGTACGTTATTATTACGATATTTCGAACATACGATTGGAAAGGTTTTCGGTTCTTTGCATAATGGTGGTTGCTAAAAATTCGATCGACCGGTATCGATGATCGAATCGTTACGCCGATGATATCGCGCGCTTCCACGACTATCGATAGTTCGATCGAATTTGTTTTGGTTCTCGAAAATGCTTGAAAGTAACAGTTTGCTCGCACAAGTTTTCTTATTTCTTACCACCCGTATTATTAAGTGTAAGTGACCTGAAGCAGGCAAAAGGAAGCGTAACATACATGTATAAATAGTATAAGGACAAGAACGTGATCGATGAAGCGTGGCTCACATAGGAATTTCATTGTCGCTCGATATGTCGCGATATATTCCTCGAAATGGATACGTTCGACGATAAAAATGCTTATCATGGTGACATTCGTTAATTCCGGTATGTAAATCATTCATCTTGGAATATATGGACAGTATTAAAAATCGACGTAAAGCTTAATAAAAGAATCGAAATTGCCAAATATTCGTAATTTCGTCGATGACGTCGTTAACATGCACCAAACAAGTTACGAAACTATTGTCGTTTGATGGTATTCTACTAGACAAAGACAAACGACCGTCTTGACCGTTTCTTTTTCATGCATAATACGTGGCCAGCACAGCATGACATATAACTCGTGCACGATCATTTCAAGCTGCGATTCACTGACCTACATGACGCGTATAATTTAGCCGGCCATATTTCGGGTTCCGTTGATCCTACAACCTTTTCTTCGTTCCGTTTTCTCTGTCCGTTCGTCGATTCAACTCGTCGATTTTTCCACCATTACGCTCAATCGGTTCGCGCGTAAACAGTGGTCAGTAAGCGTTATTTTTATCTCTCTGATTACCGTTGTATTTTTTGCGATTACTGCATCGAGAGACAAGCGGAAGCACACGTGAGTCGTTGATAGGAATATTCAACACCTGATTGCAATGGTCATTAAGCTTTTTTTTTTCTTTTCTTTTGTTAAAACACGAAGAATTTTAGCGGCAATTAATTAACCGTACTATGTTTTGCGAACTGAGCACCGACTTGTCTTATTTTCACTGTTGTTAAGGTGTTTGTACGTTAAAAATAATCCCTGGTGTTATATAAAAAAAGATTATTCTATGGATAATGCAAGAGATTAAATATTACGAATATAGTATGAAATAAAAGGCCTGTAATCATAGACGTTTATTTTTTAACGAAAATTGTGATGATCGCCGATCGATCGATAACCTTGGTCGCGTTACCGAAAGAATGATGAAGATTTTGCGAAAAGAAATTATCTCGCTTACGAAATATGATTTTCACGTCTTTGTCGATAGGAAAAAAAAACACTAAGTTCCTACATTAATGTATTCGGTATAGTTGTTCAACTACAACGGGTTCTTTTCACTTGTAAAAAATTCATGTTTCTTTAATAACGAGAAAAAGTTGCATTTATGGTAGTATGTACATAATTTTTTCTTAGACTGTAGAAAATTAGCGAAACGTTATGGAAATCCTAATGGATCGAGTGTTTTCTCTACTGCATTCACGTTCTATTTTTTAAAAGTGATTCAGATGGAAATATCACGGTTCGCCCAGTGATAACTTATTCCCGAAGCAGATGATCCAATTGCAATTTCCTTTTTTCTCCTTTCTCACTCACTTTATGGTTCTTTCGTGATCGTCAGCAATTATAGAGGTATCGATTGGTACTTTCGTGCATTACTTGGAAGGCGGAATCGTAAAATCACAGACACAGTATGCCTTAAACGTGTACCTTGCTATTTCGCGGTATGTAACTGGTGCCACGAGCTCGAGTCACGGATACCAGAGATTCTCAACTATCTAAACTCCCTTTCTTCTCTTAACCGTCATTATTCAAACGTTCGTAAAACCATCCCTTATTACGTCACAGACAAGTTCGTGTAACTGAACAAATCGTACAATTCGAATCTTACGCGTATATATTTTCTTTTACGTAAAGAAAGAAATATCGTAATCGTTATGGAAGTGAGACATGTGTATTTTTAGAAAAAATCGCTTAGCCAGCGGAAGAAATTTAGGAGTTTACTTTCTCGGTAGCTGAGAACCTTCTTCGAGTATAAAAATAGAAAATAGTCCTCTTCGAAGGGGGTCGTGAAAAGCAGTGGTAGAATCTCGAAACAATTCCCACTGAAAAATATGTTTCATCGCGTGAAGTAGCTTACATTCGGAAATAGAGCACGTAATTTCTTTTTACAGCTCGTAAAAAGTACGAGATAGGTGTATACAAGGTTCGACGAAGAAGTTTTGGTTTCGTAAGGTGATGGAGATAAATCTTTTTTAAAAGTCACTCTTCCATAGTTATAGCAGCCAAGGCTATCGATGTGTGTTCAAATATGAAGTCTTTTTTCCAGATTGGATTAGATATCTCGTTAACAAATAAAAGATAGGTGCATTCTTGTGTTCTTTAGTTATACACTTTTGTGCGATGTTAAATTTTTTTAATCGAATTAAGGCGAATTTGTATGATTAATTTTTGAGAAGATTGGTCAAAATAACGCGAGGGTTTAAGAGTAAAAATGATCGCAGAAGGATTGATAGTTCTCTGTGAGAGAGTAATTTCCCATGGAGGTTAGACTTTACGCGATTGCGTGCAGTGTAAATCGGTGAATCGCGTTTCGCGATCCGCTCGGTGTGATTTAAAATGGAGATGCTTTTTCTAACTCTGCTAATGGCCGTATCTGACAGCTTAATTCGCCATCATTTCGAGAGTTCCCCCGTTTAAACGGAAGGGCAAGTTAGACAAAGTCAAGTTAATTTGCAGCTAATTTGCATCGAATCTTAACGCAGCTCACCTTACTCTGCCGCGTGTTCCTGTTTCTCATGAGCACAAATCTATCATCTCGTTTCTTTAATTCATTTCTTATACATCGAAAGAAATTTCTCACGTTCAGGAATGAAATCGCTATCAAATTTATTCTATAATTTTATTCTTTGTTTTTCTCGTCATTTTTCCGAAATTTTTAGGTTAGTTTTTAAGTCGAGCGGAATGAAACTAGATCGATTGTTCAACCGGAAGGGTATTCGGTATATCGGTGAAAATTTGCAACTGTAGAACCTGGAGATTTGCATGAAATCCTTGCACGGGATCTCCGTGCAGTCAGACATTGACAAAAGGTTGTTCCAGTTATACGTGACACGCGAAACAGAAATTCTGATCGATAAATCTCGACCGCAGAGAGTTAGCCTGCCATATTTATACTGGTCATTAAGTTTCACGAGAGTATAGTGTGCCATTCCTTGATGACGACATTACCTGTAATATTCACTGCAATTCAATTTCTAAAAAAAGAAACCTTCTCTCACTTTCCATCGAGACCAGCTCGATCTTAAGCTCGAAAGAAAGAAGATAAAAAAAAATATTTGAAAATTCAGTGTTTTCGCGGTCGAAAGATTTATCGAGAAGTTTCGTCCGATCGACCGAGATCCTAAAAATACTTGGCTGAATTTTGTGGTGTCTCCACTGTTGGTAGAAAGCCAGAAAACTTGCAGATTTTCTTGCGTCGTCGCCAAATTATTCTAAGTGTAATCCCTTTCTTTTTATTTCTTACTTTTATTCTCTTCGATCGGAGATGGCAAAACATTCGTGTTTTACAATGAATCGACGCGGTGGTACGTCTGACTAACCGGAGAATGTTGCAATCGAGGAAGATCGCGAGGTTATGTTGAACAGTTTCCTCGTTACGCTCTTTACAGTTTGCCATTTTCTCATTGTATTCTCCTTTGGTGTGGTTCAGTCCAGTTTCTCAGCTGATAGCCATTGTCTATAGCCTATGCTAGGAATTGTAGAGGGAACGGAACGTGTTAATTCATGTACATACATACACGCTGGATGTTTCGCGAGTAGTCTTCCTACGAAGAAACTTGTACGCTTTAGAGTTGCAGGTAGTGCGTGAAGGTGCGAATGATACGACTTTGTAACATTATTACCGGCTTTCTTGTGAATTATGTAAGTTGGAAAGGTGTGGGTTGTGGTCTGTGAGCTCAGGGTTTGAAAGTTTACCATTTCCGGATTGTAACATTTGGAAATTTCGCATCTAGATGTCTAGAATTTGAAAATTTTACATCTATAGCAGGCGTGTTCAACTCGCGGCCCGTGGGCAGCATGCGGGCTCCGCGAGATCGCAAACTTTTAACATTGTCATGTGATTTTTAAGAGTAAAGGAAGTTTTGTTATTCGTACACACCAACTATATTATTTCGTATGCAGCCTAAGACGATTCCTCGTCGCTCAGTATGGCTTAGGCAAGCTAAAAAGATGGACACTCGTGATCTGTAGCGCATCTAGATATCTAGAGTTCGAAAATTTTCCATTATAGCAGGCGTTTTTATATAAAAAAAATTAATGATAATTTTTAATTATTAGTCAATCGAAAAAATAATTTTATAAAAGATATGAAAAAGTAAAGGAAGTTTTGTTACTTATACACATTAATGACATTATATATTTCATATGAGGTCTAAGACGATTCCTCTTCACTCGGTATGGCCCAAGCAAGCCAGAGTTGGATACTCGTGATCTGTAGCGCTTCTAGATATCCAGAATTTGAAAATTTTCCATCTTTAGCAGGCGTGTCCAACCTGCTGCCCCGCGGGCAACATACGGGCTTCTCAAGGTCGCAAACTTTTAACATTATCATGCAATTTTCACATAAATAAAGTACATAATAATTTTAAATTATTAGTCAATAACAAAAATAATTTTATAAAAAATATAAAAAAATAAAGGAAGATTTTGTTACTTATACACATTAATATGCGGTCCAAGACGATTTCTCTTCGCTCAATATGGCCCAGGCAGCCAAAAATTTGAACATCCATGATTTATAGAGACTTATCGTTAGGAAATACACAGTTCAGTTGTATAGTAACTGCAACTTGTTAAAGTGTCAATGGTATCTTTAAATCCGATCCTAAATCATCCTTAATCGTCAGTTGATTCGTTATTCATAGATTTTTTATTGTTTGCATGATGTGCACGCCACATGTGGAGGTTGATGACAGTTTGCAGGGATTAACACACGCCGAAGCCACCTTAAACGCTATACATAGCACCTAATCGCTCTGCTTCATTATCAATTAAAACGATGTTTTACCATAGCACATTTTTCTGAATCGATCCTAAATCTTTCTATAAGACACTTGCACCTATTTTTTCAATTGTAGCATCTGTAAAAAAAAAAGCATGAATCACAGGTGTGGTTGCTATGAGAAAAACCACTTACCGAGAAGAATATTAGAGGCACAATATTAAAAAGGAAAAACGCTTTGTGTTTCAATATTTCACAGCGGTCAGTCTCGCGTGTGAAACAGTTTCTTCAATTAGCAAAACCACGCTGGCCTTCTCTGCAATTAGTATCACATATACAGAGAGAAAAAATAGCTTGAAACACATAGAAACTATTGTGTCACATTTTTTTCAAAAATAAAACCTTAATTCGTAAATTTTCTCCACTTGTTTAACCCTTTTAGTCCCATCAGCTGATTTAACCTGATTCTACATTCTTCCATCTTATTCTATCGTCTGTTAACTACAGAAAAATTTCATTTAATATTCGTATTTAAAATTTCAAATAAAATATTTTCGTTTAACGTTGTACTAGAAATTTTTTACGAAAACCTTAGATCCTCGAGTTTCTAGCTCGTTAGAGTGTTTAACACTGGGTTTACGCGTTAGTTTAACGCATCTCGAATTTCACAAGGAAAATTACAGAAACCGTTTCCTACCACTTACGCTTATTATACATTTTATATAAATATATAACAGAGGTGGCCAGCTACACTACCTTTGGAAGCCACATTTAAAGAAGGAATATTTGAAAGAGCCATTTATTTATCTTTGCTTTTAGACATTGATCAGTTTTAGTTTACATACATTTTATTTGCATAAGGGCCGCACCACTCGCCTGCGAGCCGCGCTGTGGCCACCCCTGATATATAATATCACATAGTTTCGTTTATAAGTTAATAGCGTATAATATGTTGTCTTTAACACTAGAATTACCGACCGGGTCAAAATGACCCATTAGCATCTTTCGAGAAAACGTGAATGTTCAATACTGGTAAGTGTTGCCATTTGTAACTCTCCGAATTTATTTTGTACAGGTATGCTTCTATTTGTGTCGATACGAATCGAATTTTCCAACTATGGTTTACTTACGTAAAAATTCACTTTTGTACAGTCGGTAATGTGTCATTCTGACTCGGCTGGTAATTCTAGTGTTAAATAAAATAAGTTGTTTTTTAAAGAAAATGTGCAGTTTTGTTCACGCGTCAATTTGTCTGTAGTGATAGGTATATAAGAAATGTCCGTAAACCTAGTGTGTTTAACCAACGACACGCTGTGGCGTTGTGCTAGGAGTAAAAAGGGTTAATCATGGACGTGTAGGCAAGAAATTCAGAATCGTGAATTGAAGTGGTTGAAACGCAGGCACGCGGTAATAATTCTTCGTTTAGGATTGTCCAAGCATGATTGTGACGCAAGTTCATCAGCGAGCTCCAGAAATGAACAGCGAGTGCAATGAGCTAATTGAGCTAATTGCGTTCGTTAGTCGTCGTTCGTGAGCATCGATACACGTGATACCTTGGCTGCTGTGTCTTCCTTTCAGATCGTTTTCTTAACTTGTGTACTTGTACTTATATACGTGTTATACGTCGTCACACGACGACAGTATCTAATCTCTGATAGAAGTCTATCTGTTCGTCGGTTGGAGAACATGTGGCGTTAGTAATTATCCCTGACGAAGAACATTTTATATTCGACGTGTGTTTCTATGTAATGCGGTGTTAGTGGTAAAATGAAATGGTAATGAATGTTTGCAAGTTGCGACGTTTATTGCGTTTCTATGTTAGATCCTTTTATAATTGAACCGCGGATGTTTATGCAAGTATAGTAATGCGAGAGTAAAGCTAGAATCTCTTGAGCTGCGTAAGCAACAACGCTAATCTATAAATAAACGTATGATGGTGTAATCTGATGGGATTTTTGCATATTTCGATGTGTGAGACACTTGGAAGCCACACGTGACTAGCTCCGTCGAATTAAATTTATTACATTTCTTTTATTTGTGGAGAATTTTTTTTCATATATGAACAGTCAAGCACCGAGCACGCGCTTCAATACTAAAATTGGAAGAATTTCGAAAAGAGGAGACACTCATTTTGGCTTCCGAGTGTCTCATATTATACTTGTGAAGTACAATAGTGAAATGACCCTCTATAACGCGGGAAATATAATACAAATTAAGTTCTCTTTTTGGGTAAAACTTAATTAACCCAAAATTCCAAATTTACATGCTCATTCCTTCCGAATCTCGATATTTCCGAAATACATCAAAACCGAAATTACCGACAGAGCGAAGAGGGAAGAGTGAAAAGAGTGCAGGACCATTTGATCAATTTATCGACTGTAAAGAAAAGAAGAAAAATTCTAATTTTTCTTTTACAACCTTTCCCTCGCATTCTTCCTTTTCGAAAGTTCTCCAATTTTTCACACCATTAAACGTATGCAATAAAGAAAATACAAGCTTGGGAATATCGTATCTGCATTGCGAAAGGAACGAACGTAACTCGACCCACGAAAAAAAAAAAAGAAAAGAAAGATCCCATGAATAACGAAATTACGTGTGTCGTGTAATTAAGATGCATCATCGAGCAGTGCGTATATTACGTAAATCTTGTGCCGTTCTCTATTTTCGTAATCTAGGATTAGTCGGTTCGTTAACTGGGTTAACGTAACATTGTACAGAGTGTTTCAAAAAAACAAAAGAAAAAAAAATCTCGACACTTATATAGAAGTGACTTTTATTTTTTTCTCAGAGAAACTGAACTGATAAGACACTCGATTAAGTATCATATTAACACACGTTCTTTTTTTTTTTTCTATTTCATCGAAGATACTCCACTTGTTTACCGACAGTCGACAACACATTCTCGGAATCTTCTTCTTTTTCTTTCCTTTTGCAAAGTATCAGTTTGATATTTCATTCTCGTGGAAAATTATCAGATTTACTATGAAAGATCGTTGCTGTTACTGTTAACCTTTGACACTCGGTATGTTTTATGGATATGTGTAATCAGCAACTTGGAGGAATATTAAGTCTAGCTCGACATAGGAAATTTTGCCTTCAGATATCGTGCGGTGATAATAAATCATTTTTTTAAGCGTTAATATTATACTGAAATTTAATGTTTTATAATTAATATTACGCTGAAATATTGAAATAAAGACAGACTTCACAAAAGTAGCCTTATTAGACTATTCAGACCTCAAAGGATTAAGATTTATTAACAAACGAGCGTATAAAATTAAAGTAAACGCAAAAATAGTCGAAAAAGATATTTATAGAAAATACAAATTTTATTGTTACAAAATAAGGTCACAATCAGTTATCATTATTATCTTTTAAAATTACAGAGGAAGCAGTGTCCCTAAAGATTAAAATCCAACACATTCACACCAGAGTTACACTCAATTATGACTAAATTAATCCAATTTAACCCTTACGTGAATAACCGAGTACCCTGTCGCACATTCTCTCTTAAAATACTTGATCTTCCCGACAAAAGATTTCCCTTCACTTCGATATAAACCATATTACCTCAGTTTTCCAATTTTCCTAACCACATAACCTCTAAAATCAAACAACAAAACAGACAGCAATTGTGATTATCGACATTTCAGGTTAACAAACGTTCATAACCTCACATTCTCTACACACACAAAAAATAAAACTTGGAATAATCGTTCCAGATGGTCCAGATCGACGATTTTATTTCTTCTTCCGTTCACTGCAGGGGTTAACACAGAAAGCTCGTCCTTTTTCCGAGTTTAATAGAGATTAACCCGAGTACTAACGGCGATTGTTGCTAAATAATAATGGTCAATTGGTGATCGCGCGGGTCGGTTCGATTTGAAGCGACAATTGGCATAACTGGACAACATGGTACGCGTTCATCGAGCAATTATGTATATCGTGGCTCGCTCTCTAAATCGTTTCCCTCTTATCGTCGTCATAAAGTTGACCAATGTCTTAGCCTCTGAATAGGCGAAATCGTTTCTTCGGTTCAGGGTCGAAATTCATCAAATCGGAGGCCGGTTTGACGCAATAGTTTTCCACTTCGAGTGTGTTGTGTTATTTCGAGTGGGGCACGTAACGAAATAGACGATTTCTCGTACAGCTCGCGATATATGTATAGATACCGATGTACATTTCGCGTGAAAAGAGGTTGCCGATAAGATAGAAACTGGCCTTCGCGAATTGCTCGACGACGATGATAATTTTATAAAAAATGTGAAAAAAATCGGGGAAAAATGGGAAATACGGACAAATTGTTTGTAATAATTCTTTTGGAAGATTAAGTTAGCGAAGTTTTGGTAGAAAAGAGAAAAATTTGAGGAAGACGCGTGGATGATTGATATTCTTTTGTTGACAATTTGCGATGGTCGGCAGAGTTTGTGCATAACGCAAGTTCAACTTCCTGTTACCGTTAATTTCCACGGAATCAGGCGTACGTAATATGTTAAAAATAAATCCGGACTTTATTCTTGATGCTCGATGCTTTCGGCGCGGTTACTATGTAGAATTGCTCACGCTTCTTGACAATTACACTCTTAGTAATTCTAACCGCATGATTAAGTATAGCGACGCGTTTGACGAAGCGGTATAATCAATGGAAATGTTTAAATACATCGTCGAACAGCAACGTGCTGATTTGTTTTGCCGAATTTTCACTTTTCTTCGAGTTCTTTCAAGTTTTCACAGAGCTTTTTTCGTCTGTCTGATAAAAAGGTGTAATGCTTATGATAAAAAATGAACGGTGAAACGTTTTTTTTTTTTATTTTGAAGAATTTTTGGAAAATAAGTAAAAATAATTTAGGAATTTTTTTATATTCAGGCAATTTTTCAAAGAGTTTTTTCACATCGATGATAAAAAATAAACGACGAAACGTGTTTTCTTATTTTTAAAAAACTTTAAAAAAAATTTTCACTTTTCTCCAATTTCTTTCCATCTTTCACAGAGTTCTTTCAATTTTTCACAGAGTCTTTCCACCTCTTCGTCAAAGAGGTGTACCATCGATGATGAAAAATAAACGAGACCCCTTCTTTTATTTTAAAAAAATTTCAGAAAACGACTGAAAATAATTGGACGAATTTGTTTTATTCAGGCGGACGCAGTGTACGAGAGGACGATGACGAGGGATCGGTGAACCTCGCTGTGTGGCGTCGCGACCATTTCACGCTGTCAACAGAGATAAAATCCGAAAGTTCACAAAGGAAATACGGTGAATCATGTCGCGATCGAGACGTCCAAGTGTTTCCATCTACGATTATCCGGAACATTTGAATCCGTTCAACGACGATATACATACTCCGCAGCCAACTCTGCCCAGAGAAGGAAAATCGAAGGATTCGAAGCATAAATTCTGGACCTTCGGTAGAAGTAGGAAGAAGAGATCGAATAGCTTTTCCATTAAATCCACCTGGTAGGTATTCTTCCTGTAACATACTTTTTCTCTCTCTCTCTCTCTATTTTAATTTCTCTTTCAGCACATTCCGTTATTTCTTTCTTCTACACTTTCCCAAACTTTTCTCTTTCTCAAATAAATAAATCAATGAATCGTTTAGGATCTATCACACTTCCCGCTAATTTCAACATTGACAAGAACAACTGAGAGAAGATCGTCGACGATGGATATGAAAAAACGATCGTTGCAGACTTTCCAGAAGAATTCCACGCGGCTGAGAATTCTACTTTCTGCAAAAGAATATATCAGTTCCTCGAATGTAAATGTCCCGAAAGTTTCAGCCAGAAGTTTGTTGAACTTGAACTTAGGTATCGCGAACGAAACTCACACGTGAATTGCATTCGGCCAGTATTCTGCGTTTGGCTGTTCTCCAGATGACATAAATAAAGAGCGTCTAACGTAGTAGACGATCGACGTCAGGTCGAGTTCCATCCAAAAGGTCTCTGCAATTTCTATTTGAGGCTTACCGTTCCGACCAGCGTAACGCCTTTCCTGCTTAATTACGCGTTCGCAACGCTAACTCTGTGATTTTTCCTCGCTTCCAACGACTTTCCTTCGTTCTGAAAGTTTCCTGGACCTCTGTTAACCCTTCGACAGTCTAATAAAATTATGAATTACGGTATGGAAAAAGAATGTATATTTCACGCGTGTTTCTTTTAACAATTACATCGAGTATGATTATTTTTAAAACAGACTACGTCATAGTTACGACAATAATATCTCGCCACTTTCTTCCTAAGAGTCTCTCTTGAGTTGAACAGTTGAATATTTCACGCTTCGCACTGTCGAAGGGTTCAGCAAATTCGATCTGCTTGTAATTAGCGATAAAATTGGCGTGAATTGTTGATAGGTGATTTGCTAAATTAAACGCTGTAATCGTTTTCTGAGAATGTCAATGCGGCATTTTTTCTTATCAGCTCTCCCTGACACTTATAAATAATAAAATGATCTCATGGATTGCTCAAGATAACGTTGCATCGAAGATTACCGTTCGAATTTCTGTCGGTTTTTCTGTGTACATAGTTCCGAGTAGAAAGTTCAATTAACACAATTCACGAGCTCGCGTGGAAAATTCTGTGTGGCCGTATCGATTCTGCGCAATTTTTCTTCGATCGAGAACCAATCGTTACCTGTCTCGTATATTACCTTAATTTCACTTTTATGGAATCTAGCTGCATTACCAGCGGTAGAGATATCGATCTACCGTAATTTTCCTACGTCTCGTCCAATATCTGTACTCTCTCGATCTAATCTAACGCCAGGAATGATAAACACGTCGTGCTCGATGAATATTCTACGAAGTGAACCTAAGTCGCAAACCGTGAAAATTCTAAAATGAAAATTCCTCTGATTAATTATCCAGGTGTACATATACTAGGTTAACCGAAATGAATTAAACGGTGTTTCAATCTCAGATCTGATTAGAATGTTTCGTTGCTGATAGAACTAGAATCTCGTGTTTCTTTAGGTCTGACTAAGAATTCCTTATCAGAAGGCTGAAGAAACATTGTTTCAATCCTCGTTGAAACTTCTATTATTATCGTCAGGAAAATCAACACGGATTCTCCTAAAATTATCGAGGAACTCGGCTATTGTTAGAGAGTCCACGCGTAATGGACATAAACGTATCGATATTTGACTAATTTATCTTCACGAAAAAGGTCGAGAAAGATGCGTCAGAGGATCTATAAATCATTCGTGGATGGTCTGCTGACCCAAAGAGAGGAGACTCAGATAATGCCGTGGATCAGCTTGTACGTAAGCTATTAATCATTTAAAAAGCAGACATCAGCCGATTGTGTTGAAGTAGCCGAGCATGAAACGCTTCTATTTGCAATATCGACTTTTCTACTTGGTTTGAAACGTCCGTACCATGCGATACGTTCGCTAGAGCACTTCTTATATTATATTTTTAGGATTATTGATGAACATCGAAGCGGATTTCACGGTGAAATTCTGGATTTTGATTTATGAAACGGTGCCTGGCCTGGCCTGCCGCATATTTCCATTAGAAAAGAAAAGAGTTCCGGTCTGATTACCGGTAATTAACGCTTCGTGGTAATTTAATTGTCTGGCATAATCGGTGGATGGTCCTGTTCGAACGAAATTATCTTATTAGCTAAGCGTTCGGTGTTTAAATACATTGTTTGCTAAATTCGAGGATTACGAATTCTCAGAAGGTTTTCATAGACTCTAAATATTCTACGTTCCTTTCTTTTTGTATTTAAAAGAGAGAAGGAAAGAGAAGATTATTTCTCTGCAGAAGTAATTCTGAATGAATGCTTGATATTTCCTAAGCTACTTTATTCATCATAGATATAAATAAACAAAATGATATTCCCAAGTGAAACCAGGTGCCTGTTTATTGTTTCTTAAATTTCAAGCTTACAAATTCTCAGAAGGTTTTCACAAATTCCACATATCTTTTATTTAAAAGAGAGAAGGAAGTATTTTGCTCATGGTCATTCTTCTCTGCACAGGTATTCTGAATGAATGCTTGATTTTTCATAGGCTACTCCATTCATCACAGATATAAATAAACAAAATGATATTCCCAAGTGAAACCAGGTGCCAGTTTATGCAAATGAAATTTATCTACACAAGAATAGTAGGAATTGCTCACTTGGTATATAGAGGGAAAGAAGGAACTGAAAGGAAATCTTATCCGTCGTCTTCATAATCCGTCACACCGAGGCTGCTGAAGCGTTTCCCTGACCATGAATCAGTCTTCAAGTTTATCTTCGCGAAGAAATGAAGCGTGGAGTAAGAAGAGCGTGTTTGTGTGTCTGGTTGTTCCACCCAGTGTGCTGCTTGCATCACTGAAGGATAAATATTCTTTCAAAACGGTATACACATTACCTTCTTCACTTATTTTCTCACTTCAATCGTCCTACCAAAGTTCATTGCAAGATAGTACAAAGAATGAAAGATAACTAAATTGTCACACTTTCCTCATTTTAAACAATGAACCCAAGATTGTTCAAAACACACAAACTTTTCTCTATACCAAAAAAAAAAAAAAAAAAAAAAAAAAAAGAAAAAAAAGAATCTTATCAAAATGAAATATTGTCTGAAAATATAATTCATGTGAAACATAGTCCCGTTTGTATGACGTAAGGGTAATTTTTCAGACTGGTGAGAAAATATTTGCCTAGCAGAGGATGCCTAAGTCCCATTTACGAGCAGCAAAGATTGAGGTTGCGTTAATAGCGCGGTGTGCATTGAATATCTGCGTGTTGAAATCGGCAAACGACGTGACGTTCTCGCCTATACAACAGAGTCGTGTATATAGACGAGGTGAAAAGCTGAAGAGGTAGCAACAGCACTTAACTTTGTCGCTCATCGTCTGCTCACCTTCTTACAACACCGTTTCGCTTGATATTCTCGTCGTTGGATAAAATAGGAAAACGATATTTCTGACGTCAATCAAGCGCTCATTATACGTGTGACAACACGTTTAACTTGGATATTTATTCGCTATATGTATACGTACATGCTGATTGACACTGTCGATCATGCTAAGTAGGAATTTTTATTTATCAATCGAGAAGAGGTGATTATAATTAAAAAAAAAAAAAACAAAGAAGAAGAAAATACTTGCGCTCTTTAAACGTATTTCGTTGCTGTTACTTAGACAGAGAGAGTTCACATGGAATATGTAATAATCGAGTACATCGTTAAGCTCTCCCCTCGTCTCGTCTCAATTAGATAAGATAATCGTCGCCGTAGTTAGAAGAATTCTTGATCGAGAATATTAATTCCAGTGTATGTGGGTTAAGAGCGTACCGTGCGGAGTCTGATCGCGTTGCACGGTGCAGAAATGTGACACAGATCTCTTAACGCGCTTGAATATAAAGCGGGAGAGACGCGTCGCAAGTATCTAATGCAATGTTAATTTGCTTCTTTCATTACATAAGCTTGAATTCGTTTGCTTTCAGGAACGGACTGTTCGGTAAACGGAAGGATGACAAGTTGGAAGCGCAAGAGAAAAGATCTACGATCACTACAGGTTATTGTCCACAATTTTTCGCAGAAGAAAGGATATACAGTACATAATGTTGAAAAATTTTCTGATTCGCTCTAAAATTTTAGAACAAATTTCTTAAAACTTTTAATCTATCTAATTGTATATGTATAATTCTTTTGTTACCAAGTTTATCGATATTCTATTTATTTATCATCGGCGCTTACGATTCTGTATTATTTTATTTTCTAACATTTATTCGTTAATCTCTTCTTGGCAAATCTCCTTAATTAAGTAGAGGAATTAGTGTTAAAATGAGTTTTGTCCTGGATAAATTAATTTTCAACGTGGAATTTTTGAGCAGTCTCGTCAACGTACAAAAGAGAGCCTTGTTACATCAAACCAATGGCATCGCCGCGTGAAAC
>NW_017100187.1:1466317-1493297 GCF_001263275.1 Habropoda laboriosa | reverse complement strand
CTTTGACCAGAAGGAGAAAATACACACTAGATAATTCACCATCGAGATACGGTTCGAGCTTGACTGTTAACGGCGATCCTGCGAGAATCTACGATGGCAGTCCTCAGGATACTACCACGTCCATCATGGGTGATCTGACTCCGAAACCACCAGCAAGAAGGTGGATAATTTTGCATTATTATATAATGCTATTAATAATCCTTTCGCTCTTATTGTGAATTTCTTTTTTTTTTAATTTTCTCAAGTATAAATATACTAAGTTTTTGTAATATTTTCGTTATGAGGTTTGGTCAAGTGAGTCCAAAGCCAACGGACAAGATACCAGCGCTGAACTACGAGAGGAAGAATCCAAACGAGAATGGAAGTGTAACTCTTCGCGACAAGACACCAGAAAAAACGCCTGTTCCCCCTTTGTAAGAGGCTAAATCTCACGTTTTATGTTATGTTAGAAAATCTCAATAGAGAAATATGGAGACGAGTTAAAATACAATTGTCTGTTCAGGCGAAGATTCGGTAATAGAGCGTCGCAAAGGACGAACACAGGTACTGTAGACTCAGAGGAGGATGCAAATCGATCAGGCGACGCGACGATGTGCGACGAAAACGAGAACGTCCCTGGAGAATTCATGTTCAAAAGATGTTCCCAGGACGCGTACAGACGGTCGAATCTTTCGATAAATAGCTGCATTTCTGTTGGAAGTACGATGAGTTCGTACGGTCGTAAGAAACGGAGAGCACCTGAGCCACCACGACGTGCAGAGAAAGTGGAAACGAACGAGGTAAAATTAAAGAGACTTCTGAATATATGTACCTGTGAAATATCGTTCAGATTCTTATATTTTTTTCCTATATCTTATTTGTAGAAGGTTCCCGAAGTGTCCAACATAGAACTTCAGATAGTGGAACCGATCGACATAGCGAGAGTTACCGAGAACATTGACCAGATGACAAAGAAGAGCGAGGAGTTGGAGCAGAAGACTAGCGAGGTGAATGATAAGTCGGTGGTTTCGACATCTGTAGAAGCTGTAGAGGAGAAGGGTGGTTCGACGAAGACTGTGGAAAATAACACAGGAAACCCATTTGGAGAGGAAACTTGTACAGAGGAAGATATTCTAGGAAAAGAACAGTCAGCAGCGAACGCTTCGAATTCGACCACGAATGATGAGGAAAGGACGAAAAAAGATTCTGTTGCTGATGATACTGAGGAACCTGTTAAAAGGAACGAGGAAGATATTCAAATTGAATATCGTAGAACATCTCAGGAGAACATAGAAATAATCAAGGACGTTGATCAGGTAAATTCGTTATCCGAGTTAGACGATGTCTGTCTTCGAAGAAAGAGTTCTTCTGGTACGTCGTCCAGGAGCGACAGTTTCTCCGTGAAGGATGAGATCGAGAAAATCGAGAGGCAGATAAAGGCTTTGGAGACCAGGAACGCTTCCAGGGAATCGTCGGAGGAAAGAAACGCGAACAGTTTGCCAGAGAACACGAGACATTCGATTCAAGAGAACCGTAGGCACTTCTTTCAAAACATGGTGGAGAACGGGAATGACAAAGGTGCGATTAAGATAGAGTTTAAGGAGTTCCCAAGGGAACAGAAGGACATTCATGTGGTGAGGCTGAACGACTCGCCCGTTCCCATAGTCGCGTCCAGAGAGCCAGTGAAAGTGATCGAGCTTCACATTTCCGAACCAATCAGGCAAAAAGCGGAGATTCTGGAGGACGTGAACCCAATACCGAAGCCCAGAAGGCACAGTGCGTTGAATTTGAACGACTCGCAGATTCCGAACGAGGCTAGAAGAAGCCTCGAATCGACTAGAGGAAAGTCATTTTAGAATTCTATTTTTAACGAAGTATTCTTCTAGAAAATTGTGCAATCGTGTTTCGACTTCAAAATTAAATGGAAGGATGGTTGGTTTTTAGTCGAGATATTTTTTTAAAGACTGTATAAACATCGTGTACATGTGCCTTTATTTAATGCTTGAACCTTTTCCTTGACCATTTGAAGTATCGTCGTGAAGCATAGTGGTCGCTTTATATTTTGATTCTAGGCAATTGTAGGATGAAGTCATTTTTATGGTGTTTTTCTGTTTTTTTTTTTAGCCAGATTATGGTATTTTCCAAGATACTTCAAAAGGTTGATAACTATAGGAAGTAAGCGTGTCACGTACTTTGAGCCTTATAAAGTCTTGATCGATTTCAGGCATAGATTATGTGATCTTAGATATTCTCCATTTATTTAGTATTTTCGTTATTTATTAAATGCGGAATAAAGTCTGAAAATTCTACTAGGTTTGTGCTGTTCCTTCTGTAAATGAAAAGTCTGTTGATAATTTTATTCGAAAGATTTCATGACTTTTTAAAGCTGCTTTTATCCGTATGATTGATTCACACTTTTCTCGAGGGTAAGGAAACCTGCTTTGTCACACGTTTGCTTCGAGATACAAAGCTTTTATTGTTACAAATTAAGAATTAGATACAGATATTTTATATAAATACTATATGTTTACATTGTAAATATTATTTTAGTACATTAATGTACTATCGTGTAATAATTGAAAAAGAAAAAATGTTAATGTATAAAACAGATTAGAACAAAATTTCTAAAGATCTTTCATTCGTTTTTCTTTATACTTTACGAATCTCGTGATATTCGTATTTACTGTCGACACCACTGCAACATTGTCTCCCAAGCTTTCCCTCTGTTGCTTCACCTATATTTCGAACATAGTTATTATAACATACTCAAACTTTTAATTTCATCATTTGAAATGCACAAATTGAAGAAAAAATCTTACCTTATTTTTAAAAAGTGGTACTACGCCATGTAATTTCTCTAATAATTTAAATTCATTTGCTAACTGATCGCTATCATCTTCCGCGTATATGTCCATTATTGCATCCAATGATTCTGCCATAATCCAAACCTTCGATTCCAATTTACAAGTCTCCAATAAAAACCATGATACATGCTGAAAAGATATTATCATGAATAACGATCCATTGTTAAACTTCGGCACAAATCTATTAATCTTACCTTGATTATCTCGCGAGCTTCGAGAGTATCATTGTTCGTTAAAATCAAAGCTAAGTTTCCCAATATTCGAATCAAATTTACTCGAACGTTCGTATTTGGACATTGACGTCCTTCACTTAATATTGGTGTAACGTCAGCTAGCGTTAGTCGATTAAAAATGTTTGCTTTTTCCTCCGATAGCTTTTGGATAGCTGCTCTCATTGTTGATGTAGCAGCTTCTAGTAATTCTATGTTATATGAGCTTGTGTCATTGAAGATAACTGTTCCAATATCCACCCACATTCTAAATATAGATGTAGAACATATTAAAATAGCTCCTTTCAACAATATTATAATCTCAATTTAACAAAGACTTGTATAAACCTATTACCTGTATAAATTTTCCACACCACCAAGTACATCAATTTCTAAACTTGTTATCAAGTTGTTTAAACATAAATAAGCTCTGCATTTTAATTTCTGCATTTGCTTTAAGACAGCTATTCCTTCAATATTTTGCAGTAGTATTTCTACTGTATCTTCATCCACTGCTCTAGTTTTATCCCACACTTTCTTTACTATGTTACAACTGTTGAAAACTTCCACTACTTCTAATGGTACAGAACCAATGGTTTTATATAGTTTGTCATTCATCAAAACATCATCTATACCCTCAGCTTCACAGTCTGAATCATCTATATAAGAATCATTCTCATCCTCTTGATCTTCTGAACATAAATTAGCTAAGATTTCTAGTGCCTGCTGCTGTGCAGTAAAAATTCTTCTATTCTCCTGTACCTTCTTCCTTGCACTGCTTGAAAAGGTATTTTTTTCATGAGGTAAAATTGATGTCAAACTAGATAATAACTGCTTACAATCAACAGAAAGTGTATCAGAAAGTACATTTATTACTTTGCAAATTGTAGAATTATTTTCTGTGCAGTTTGTCATATTAATTAACAAACCACTTATAGCAGTTTTAAGGCAAATTGTTTCAGAAATACTAGCTTCACTGACCTCTATGTTTAAGAGTTGAATAAGTGTATATTCACAGACTTTCAGTTTTTTTACAGCTGCAGAATTATCTTCTGACAAGGATAATAAGCATTGTACAATAATTGTAACAATTTCTATGCCAAAAGTGGCAATATCAAAAAATTTAGTTAAAACAGAAACAAGATCTTCTTCATTAGAACGTTTTACAGCATATTCATTATGTTCACACAATGTCCATAACAATATGATTGATTGGATGAATGCTTCCTTTTCATCAATTCCTTTGCCTTTTTCTTTTTGTTCAAATTTTGGTTGCCAATGTGTTGAATACTATAGATGATAAACAAATGAGTAATTCTTACCATAATAAAAGAGATCAAAATCAACATTTCTTTTCTAAGACTTACTTGCTTTAATAAAAAACAAAGTGGAGTCATAATGTCATCTTTCAATAAACTTGTGTGGGCTTCAATTTGTCCATTTTCTGCAATATATCTTAAAGCACTTGCACTGCCAGATCTAACAACTACATTTTGATCAACAAGTAATGGTCCTATCATTTTGGCAATTCCATTTTTTGCAATCTCTATGGCAAGGCTCGAATCGTAAGACATTGATTCCAATGTTTGTAATCCAGACAATTTTTCCTCAACATTGGCGGATTGTATCTACAATAATTACAATTTTATCGTGAATTTTAAATGTTCGCAAGGCGCAAATAATAACATTTTTACATTAAAAAACTAACTTCTTCGTATACTCTTTGCAAAGCATTTTCTCGATCTTTGTTCGTGACATACTCCGCTTCTTCTGCTTCGAAATCTTTAACAGACATAAGGCCGGTAGGGTTCTCTTTATGAGGTTTCCTTCTCTGTCTTTTTTGCTTTCCCATATTTTAACAATAGGCAAATATTACACTGGTTAAGTAAGGTTAAGCTAAAACCACGTGTTACTTCTATTCTTATCTTTCTCCTTCTTTATCTTTCTCTTTTCATCGAAGAAATTTCATCGAATAGAAATAGAACTTTAGAGCTTCGTTTCACATTATTGGTTAAAACATTTAAGATACGCAACAAATTAAAAACATACTGCAGGAAATAATACAGCGTCTTACGTCACTTCCGGTATTTTCAAAAATCAAGTAACAATAAATTACCCATAATTCTGTGGACAAAGCGTTTCTTTCTTTGCTTAGATGTTTTGCGCATGTGCATAAATGTAATATTCCGGCATTTATTTGAATAAATAATTTTTTTTCCTTTTTTTAATTACACAACTGCAAAATAACGGTTCTTATAATATTTGTAAACACATGTTTACGTAGTATCATTTTCATTTAATCATAGTCTATTTATTTTTTATGATATTGCAGTGGATTTTAAAAGAAGAAAGGGGGCATCTCAAAAACTATAAGTTACATACACCACATAGTGTTGAGATACCCACGAGTTTGGTTCGTGAGTTTCGTTTCGTGTCATTTGTAATAATTGCTTACCAGTGTTACCAGTTACCAGTGTTAATCGATTGAATTTGTTTTACATTGTGGGTGGTGTTGTAAGTTATTAATTATGTATTAATCATTGTTAAATACTACCAGTTTCGCATAGAATTATACAATTTACTTTATAAAAATTGCTTTCTCACTATTTTACAACTTCAATATCTAGTTTCAATCTTTCAGAAACGTGTAGGTTAGAAGAAAATTTATTACCGTTGATTTGTGAAACTCAATTATTTATTATTAGTATCATTTACTTTCTTCATTTCCTCGTAACACATTTCAACACATATATTATTATTATCGTAAATTACGGGATTAATATTGCGAGCTTGTCATTGTTTAGTTTCTCTTCATTAGTATATAATAGTATAAATTTTCATGATTATTAAGGAAAGGTAGAAATATTATTTTTAGAATTATTTTTTTAGTGAAGCATTAGGTATTTTTTTATTCATGCATTTAACCTTGAACCAGTTTGAATGTTTTCTACTTGTAGATATAAACATGTTAAAACATGTTATCAATTTTTTAAGTTGAAACTTCAAAATAATAGTACTGTTCCGTAAGTTTTTAATAAAAAAACGTCTTACTTTCATTGGTATCATACTAAACCAAAAATATGTTTAGTGTAATTATAGATAAAACTATAACCAAGAGAAAAAAGATAGAAAGCACTGATTTAATATTTGTAATATAATTTGCCAATTGTAACATTAAATTAACATTTATTTTAATTTCAATAGAATTTTCAAGAAGTTTTTGACAAATCATGTCTGAGAGAGGACGAGGTAGGAGTCGTGGAAGAAGCCAAGGTCAGAGAAAACAGCAGTCCGAGTATCCTGGCCATCAGTCTGGTCCACCATCACAATCAAGTGCTTGGGGACGTAAACCTGGAACTGAGTCGTCACAATCGAGAGCTCAGTCTCAACCAGGACCTTCCTCACAAACACCATATGCAAGACCACCTGCTCCACAAGTAATTTAAGAGTCTAATAAACAAAATTTATCAAGTTTTATGCTTTGAGATATTATCTTAAAAGATGTTTGTTGAAAAATTAGATATTAAATTAAAAAGATTATACATATTCTATGAATTGTACTATTACATATTTGTGTTTGTGCAAAGTAAATGTAAATCTAAGATACAAAAAGAGGTGAAAGTTAGTGTTTGTATTATTGTTCAGTAGAAAATTCCTTTTTCTATTGTAATCTCATAAAATTTTTGTAGTTATATCTTTCATATTTGGAATTTATATTATAACAAATATTTCTGCAAATTTTTATGTATTAGAGTGTTGAAAGAGCCACTCAAAGATATGCTCCCAAAGCAGAATCTGCACCAGGATATAAAGAGAAAGGTGGTTCAGAACCAATGGAAGGTAAATTTTGATTTTTGCCATTTGTTCAAATATATTATTTAATTAAACGTGGAGTTACACACAGATCTTTTAATATGTGAATATATTTCTAGTTTGCGAACGTGGAGATGCTGGAGCAGTAGCACTGGGAAGAGGAGCTATGCGCGGAAGACGTGTTATAGTTCCGGAAATTCTTACAAGACCGGCAAATTTAGTAACAAAGAAAGGTTAACATTTAGGAGTTTTATGTGTATGTAAAATGCATAAAATATATATAACATAAAGATTGGAATTTTTAGGTACTACCGGAAGTAACATAATGTTACAAGCGAATTATTTTAAGTTACTTGCAACAACCGATTGGTGTTTATATCAGTATCGTGTGGATTTTGCACCGGAAGAAGACAGAACTGTTGTTCGAAAAGGTTTACTTAGACTGCATAAAGAAACTGTGGGAGCATACGTTTTCGATGGAACTGTTCTTTATACTAGTAGACGTTTACCAGATGTGAGATATTTCAAAGGAAACTTTATATGTGTAGTTTAATGAAATTTGGTTTCATACAATATAAATTTAATTGTAGAACTTGGAGATGTATTCTGTGCGACAATCAGATGATACAAAAATCAGAATCTCTATACGCCTGGTTGGAGATATGATGAAAGGCGATCAAAATTATATTCAATTTTTCAATATAATCATGCGAAAATGTCTGGATTTGTTGAAACTACAACTTGTTGGTCGTAATTACTTTGATCCACGCAGTAAGGTAAGTAAATAAATGATTTTTTTCCTTTTGATTTATTGTACTCTAGAATTATTTTATACATATGTGTAATTAAATCATAGGTAGAAATTCGTGACTACAGAATGGAACTTTGGCCCGGATATTTTACATCTATAAGGCAAAATGAGAGTAATATTCTTATGTGTTCGGAGATTACACATAAAATCATGAGACAGGAAACATTATTAGATATCTTGAATGATTGTTATGAACGCAATCGTCATGACTACAAAGTACAAATGCTGTTTACGTATATCTTTAGGATTAATTATATATTTATATTAAATACTGTGTTATTCCAGACTGCATATGCAAATCAAGTGATGGGTTTAGTTGTGCTTACCGATTACAACAATAATACGTATCGTATAAGTGATATAGATTACGATACAAATCCCCGTTCGACATTCCAATTACGAAACGGGGAAAACATATCATACATGGATTATTACAGAAATAAATATCAAATCAAGATTCGTAATGAGACCCAACCAATGCTGGTAACTAGATTAAAGCCAAAAGAGCGGCGAGCTGGTCAGCCTGAATTTATATATCTTGTACCTGAACTGTGCCGTGCAACGGGTACCTTACGTTTATACAATTTATGCACATTGAAATATTCGACATGTAATAGATGGCTGTATATATGGTGAATGTGATTTTCGTGCAGGTTTAACCGATAATATGAGGAATAACTTTCATTTAATGAATGCATTGGCAGAACATACCCGTGTCTCTCCTAAATCACGTATAGATAAACTGATGGCGTTCAACAGAAGACTCCGACAAGAAAAGGCAATAGTACAAGAATTGCAAGATTGGAATTTGAAGCTTGATGATAGATTAGTAGACATACCGGCGCGTGTTCTGCAACCAGAGAAAATTATACTGGGTAATAAGATAGCAGTTTCTTCTGGACAGTTTGCTGATTGGACCAGAGATTTGCGTAGCAAACCGCTATTCAATGCGGCTCGATTGAGCAACTGGGTGGTCATTAACGTGACTCGTATGAGACGAGATGTAGAAGTAAGATATTTCAAAATTTTATAAATTCTATAAACTACAATCTATTTACTATTACGCACTTATTGTCGAAAAATATTTTATGTTTTATAGGGATTCGTCAGAGTCCTTCAAGAGAGTGCCTACGATGTAGGTTTCAGAATAGATGCCCCCAGATACTGGGACATAAATGATGACAGGTCAAATACCTATTCCGATACCCTTGAAAGAATAATGAGCTCCTGTAATCCCGAATTAGTTTTCTGTGTAGTATCTAATAACCGAACTGATCGATATGCTGCTATAAAGAAGAAATGTACGGTTGATAGGCCAGTGCCGTCGCAAGTTCTTCTTGCGAAGCAGCTTACAAACAAAAATATGAGAACGATAGCTACCAAAGTAGCGATTCAGATAAACTGTAAACTAGGTGGAGCACCGTGGAGTGTTGAATTACCACCGATCAATTTGATGGTTGTCGGTTTTGACGTGTGCCATGACCCCAGTGACAAAAGTCGTGATTTTGGTGCACTGGTGGCGTCATTAGATAAAAATTTGACGAGATACTTCAGTGCAATAAGCGCGCATACCTCAGGGGAAGAACTTTCTAACGAATTTTCTGTCAATTTAACCAAAGCTTTACATAATTATAGAGAAATGAATAAGACTCTTCCATCGCATATCCTCATTTATCGCGATGGTGTAGGTGAAGGTCAAGTACCTTATGTTTACGAACATGAGGTGGAACAGATTAAATCGAAATTGAACAGTATTTACGGGAATCCCGCTGCCGTCAAAATGGCATTTGTGATAGTAACAAAGCGAATCAATACTCGGGTCTTCCACAGCCAAAACAATCCTCCACCAGGTACAATAGTCGATGACGTTATTACAAATCCATTGAAATACGATTTTTATGTTATATCTCAAAAAGTACGAACCGGCACAGTATCGCCATCTGCGTACAACGTAATTGCGGATACAACTGGTTGGAGAGCCGACCAAATGCAAAGAATGACGTATAAGTTATGTCATATGTATTATAACTGGACTGGTACTGTAAAGGTACCAGCACCGTGTCAGTATGCCCATAAACTTGCATTTTTAGTGGCGCAGTTCATACGTCGTCCGCCAAGTACACAGCTGGAGAATCTGTTGTATTTCCTGTAATTTTTAGGATATATGAAAAAAAGAATACTTTATTTTTTCAATAATTTGCACAAGTTCCATACGTAAACTACGTAATATGTTGGCAGTGTTTTTTCAGTATTTCTTCATTTAATCGATACCCAGTTACACAATTTTGCTAATGAGACGAAAGGATTTGATGAAAATTATGTAAATTGATATTTTCATTCACATTTCAGCGTTTTTACTGTATGATACATAATAAATTTAAGAAACGTGTTTATAATTCTTTTTTCTTTTTTATGTTACATTTATTGATGCATTACTTCAAATTGATTTATATCTTAAATAAAAGTTTATTTGTATAGTGGACATTTGTACATTCCTGCATATCGCAGATTACAAACTAATTTTTCGTTCGGCGATATATATTTCCGTTCATGATCAAATGGAAGATATTCATTATTTTTGATACCAGATGGCACTGCATGTCATCATGAAAGTACCAACATGAAAGTAGTTTGAACTAAAATTTCGAGACTTTTCAATTAAAAATAAAATACCCTATAATTAGAT
Organism: Habropoda laboriosa; assembly: GCF_001263275.1. Taxonomy (NCBI): domain Eukaryota; kingdom Metazoa; phylum Arthropoda; class Insecta; order Hymenoptera; family Apidae; genus Habropoda; species Habropoda laboriosa. Next base: position 1,482,935 of record NW_017100187.1, on the reverse strand, counting down.
AGCAAACTGATTTGTTGTATACTGTTCTTAAGTTCAACAGAATGTAGGAAAGTAAGCAGAAGCACGTCGAGTAAGATTGAATGTTGTGAAATATATGAATAAAATTTTGGTTTCTTCTGTGACGAATTGAAAATCAAGGTACCTGTGATAAGTATTAAAATTTTAATACAGTAATAGTATTATTCGTATTATTTACATTTTTGTAGCGAATAAATGTACACTTGTTTATTTGCTTAGTATCTAATATATTTCTAAGGTAATACTTCAAAGACAACTTGCAAGATAGTATATCTTGTGCAAATTTTAGCTTATGTATTGCACTTGGCACTGATCAGTTTTTTCTTATTCTTTAGAACCATGGGAGAACGTAAAGGAACAAATTTGTATTATCCACCGGATTACGATCCGCGTGTTGGTGGACTTAATAAATTTCTTGGCACTCATGCATTACGTGAAAGAGCACGGAAATTGCATATGGGCATCCTTATTATCAGATTTGAGATGCCATATAATATATGGTGTGAAGGATGTGGCAATCACATAGGAATGGGTGTTCGTTATAATGCAGAGAAAAAAAAGATTGGAATGTATTACAGCACACCTTTGTATCAGTTTCGTATGAAATGTCATCTATGTGATAATCATTTTGAAATAAAAACTGATCCAGCGGTAAATAATGACAATAGATAGTTTTAATATTTTTAGTAATTTAGAATCTAATAAAAATTCTGACTCATAGAATTTAGATTATGTGATAGTGAGTGGGGCAAGACGTCAAGAAAATCGATGGGACCCTAAGGAAAATGAACAAGTTGTACCAGAAACAAAAGAAGTATCTTGTAGATTGTACGACGATGCAATGTATAAGTTGGAACATGGTATAGAAGATAAAAAAGTAGCAAAATCACGAGATTCTTCTTTGGAATGTGCAATAGCATTAAATGATGCTACATGGAAGGATGATTACACTTCAAATTGCGCCTTACGCTCCGCATTTAGGGTATGCTTTGTACTTAATAAATTTATTTATTATTATTTTGTTGTAAATGTTTCAGTAGTTGATGACCGACAAGTGAATGTTATTGCAGACACGGAAAAAAGAGTTGCAAAAAAGACAAGGTATTGATCAAATGTTACTTAAAAAGAGTGGGTTAAATATTGATTTAGTTAATGAACATGAAGATGATGTGAAGTTGGCAAAATTACTAATGTATAAGAAAGGTAATCAGTTAAATGATATATTTACTGTAAACACATTAATGCTCGAAGGATGAAAATACTGTAATTTCGTTTTTTGTATTTCAGAAGTGAAGAAAAATGAACACAATCCCTTGAAACGACTGGTTTCTGTTGTACGATCTAAAGATAAATTAAAAAAATTATCACATTCTATACCAAGTAGTAGTGTTAAAAAGCAAAAGGATCAATTACCAAAACTTTCAGAGTTAACCCAACAAGAACCTTCGACGTCCAAAACAGTTGGCTGTACGTTGAATACGTCGTTAGTCACTTACGATAGTTCCGATACAGATGATTCGTAGCATTTTGTACTTGTAATAAGAATATGTATATATGTAATTAATATACTTTATAATGTTTTGTTCATTGTATATAATGAACAATATTTGTATATAAAAATGAGGTATTAAAGAATAATGTAACGATATGTTTATTAATATTACACTTTTATGTATATTGTTGTATCATCACTGAAAAAAGTTTATAATTGAACAATTTTATTTTACATTTTTATTAAATTATATTGTAGACACATTGAATTATGCTTGTTAGATATTTAGCATGTTACTTATATGTTCATATATTTTTAATTTCATTTCTGTACAATTGTATAACACTTATTTATACATCAATAAGAGATTGTTGTTGTTCTACAATCGCAGCGGTTGAGGAAATCAATTTTTTTTTTACTACATGAATCTTCTTATTTGAAAGACAAATAATGTAACAATGATCTGGATATGTTATTGATATTTTATCAAAAGCCTCATTATTGGGAAATGCTTTGGGATCGATTTTATTGGTTAGTGTGACTAAACCTACAATAATGTTTGCAAACTTTTCATCATATTCCAGTTCACCTCCAGACTAAAATAAAATATAAAAATTTAGAAATTTGTACAGTTTTATAGAAAACAATCATCACCGAGCATTCGAATTTTTGATATAATTTACGTAATAAAAATGAGTTACCGTTAAAACAGCACCATCCTCTGTTAAAATTAGATGTCCAATTTGGTCAGGAATACGTTCCAGTGAAAACATATTTTTATCTGTTACAGCAATTGAAATATTTTATTTATCTTAAATTGAAAATTTGCAAAGAAAACATTACGTTACACTAATCTCTTTTTAACGAAGACAACACAATTATTTCTTGGTAAACACTTCAATTCTAACCTGTTTATTCAGGATCGATTGAACGCATTAAATGTACGGAGAATCACAGATGTACTTAGAATTAGTAAATCGTACAGAGAACGAAAGAAATCGAAATATAAATGTTATTTCACGATTTTACAGAAACTACAATAGGGAATTACTCAACGAACTGTCATAATAATCATCCTTATACTACGTATCTTCTGTCTGCGTAGGGTTCTGTTGATTCTTTTTCGTCGGTAATACAGGATTTCCTTCGTTCAGTATGATAACAGAACATACATTAAAACGAACGTAATCCGAAGAGTTTACAAAGTGATTCGAGGGAAAAAAAAGCGAAGGATAGAAGAAAAATCTATCATCTCGCCTTAGATCCTGTCACTTCAATATATTTCCTCGATCATTTGAAATTACTTAAACAGCAAGTTAAGTATTTTATTTTCATTAACCACTCAAATACTTATTGTTTTTAATATATTCAATTGATTCGTTATCAAAATTGCTTCTTAATTTTTTTCTTTTTTACAGTCTAGAAATAGACGAAAGGAATCGAAGAAAAAGAAGAAAAAAGGTATTAAAACCAATCGTTATATATTTTAACGTATTCATACTATCCAGAAAAGAATCGCATACATACAATTATTGTATTAAATGCGCCAACAATATCGCATTGTCCCCATATAATTTCTATATAAATTTATTTCAGCCGCATTGAAGGGAGAATTGCGCAGGCCGCTATCAGTGAGTACGGGGCATGCGCGGTACGGTCTCAGTGGTTCTCTCCAGCAGCGAGGCTGCGGTATCAGGTACGGTGTCATTCGTCGCGCGTCTTCTGAACGCGCTTCTTCTGTATTCGTATTGTACCGTGTCGAAACTTGTATCCAGGCCACGTGGTTTCCGGTGTTCGAACTATTCGAAACAATCCGCGTAACATCAGTGAAATATCGTTCCTTTCGTTTTACCCGTGGTCCAGCGACTTGGTTCGATTATCGAATATCGTTGCCTCGATCGGTAACTTGATCTTTCGATTATCGAACATGTTATTTTCCGTTTCCATGGTTACGGTGCGCGGTTAACGGAGGCGGTTGCTGTACGTTTGATTTCGCGGCGAAATATCTCCAGTTTCTCGTCCGTAATTTACGTACATACGTGGTTTTTCTTCTTCTTTTTCGCTTTTACTTTCGGGGGCGAAACATTCGAACGCCAGTGTGACTATTATTTACAGTGCACGCGGACGTATCGAGTTTTCGAGGAGAAGTGCGAAATGTGACTGAATCGTTGCTGCTGATCTGTTACCTCTAGTTGACCAGGGGCTATGTCCAGACGGAAGCAGGCGAAACCTCGATCTCTGAAACGTGAGTACATTACCTTACAATCTTTCCCTTCGTTATCAGATACATACGTAGGAATTCCATGAGTCAGCCGTGGAAGTTTAGGCGTTTAAGCGGCGACTTCGCGATGCGGATGTTTTTATTTCTTCGCTTCTGCTTTAGGGTACATACGTGGTTTCCGTTGTTCAGTCGATTGCAACACGTGTTAGTACACACGAGGCATGTCGAGAGAGAGTTTATCGCGATCTTTTGCATGCGAGGAAAACAAAAGAGAAAAAAACGTCTTTCCGTGTTATAAAACGTTGCTTTCGCGCACGAAACAATTTATACGTGATTTTGAAATTGTTTCGTTACGAGTTACAAAGGTAACATGGACGAGGGTCACGTGTCACGGGGCGGGGGGAGTAACGGCAGGTGGAATATTGGGTAAGATGTCGTCGAACATTTCAAACGAAATATCGTATTCGTCGTATTAATCAGAACGTTAAATATTTCGTACTTTCGAACGTGACGAATAAAACCGTTCATTTTATGCTCAATATTTCAGGTTAGTTTTTAAGAACACACAAGAATTTCGTCCAATCAAACGAACATCGGCAATATACTCTATCGTTACATTCGTTAGAACGCAGGCGCTTGTGCGTACGTTTACCCAAAAAATCGGGTTACAAAAGTAGAAAAAACAACAACGAAAGGATCGAACGAAAAATTTCCTCGAACCGACAAAAGTTCAACCGATTCTCGGTAATAACCACAAGCGGAGATACAGGTGTCTCTGTGCCACGAGAGAACGAGGAAGAGAGAGAGAGAGAGAGAGAAGGAAGAAAAAAAGAACAACGAATGCACGCGGTTGGATGAATGAAGGAGAAGGTGACAAGGCACGTTAGAACGGAGAAATAGCGGTACGAGCAGCTTGCTCTCATCCGGAATGATCCGGGCATACGTGTTCCCGGATAATCGGGATAACGAGAGAGACGGTCAGAACTTTGGTGAAAGAGAGAGAACCGGGGAGAGCATTGGATAACAGGCTAAGAGAGAGAGAGAGAGAAAAGCAAGGGAAAACGAACGTAACAGGGTAAAATGGAGAGAGATATCGTTGACGATGAAAGGAGAGGGTTGAAGAGAGGCAACCAGGTTTCGCTAGAGAGGGAAATACCGATAGAAACACTATGCGAGCCTCGTGCCGTGGACAGAGAGAGAGAGGCGGGCGTGAGGGGGATGGAAAAGAGGGAGACAGAGTCAGTAGTCAGCCAGGATGGAATTAGGTGGAAACCCGCGGGACTGCTGCCTCTCCCCACGGAATTCCCGGCCTCTGTAATCACCAGTTCTCCTATCCTATCCAATTCTGGTCGCACTGCTTCCACCTTCTCTCTCAAACTCGTTGTTTCCTTCATCGTTTCGCCTCTGTTGTTCTTTCCAGCGCATCGTCGTTTCCACTTTTTCTTTTCAACCATCTTTTCTCCTCCGCCCTCTTCCTCTCTATCTTTAGTGTCGTTCTTTCTCGTTTTACACTCGATGTTCCATTGCTTGGTTTCCTTATGTTCGATTGTGTACCAGGTTAGAGCTTCTCTTAAGATTTTTTCGTTGCGAGATTTTCGGTTTTTAACGGTGTTTATCGGTAGCGTGTTCGAGCTCGGTAGTTTGCTCGTGGAATATGCCCGTAAGCCAATCTTCTCTGATACAGTCGGAGAAATGGGGCACACTTATCGTCATTCTTGGCTGAACGCGATAGCGTCGACGAATCGGATTATATAGCGCTGTCCATGGCGGAAGATTCGGGCGCCCGAAGTGCCCACCGTGGCCCTGGGCCGCCCCGCGGGCAAACTCCTGAGCACCGCACAGTAAAAGCTAGAGAAGAGAGGTGTAACGATGGAGAAACTATAATTAATCCTTTAACCTATGATTTTCTTCTCTTACCGTGCATCTAAGCGTCAGCCATTCACAGTACTACGAATTTCTAATTAATTACATTTAGCGATCCTCGGTGTTACAAATTCAAACGAATTTTTTTTGAACGATACAACCATTTTTGTCGCACTTCCACCAGAATCTCTGTTGTCATAAGCGAAGGGGCGAAGTAGCTCAGATATCGGCCAATTGAAAAAAGCATCGTTATCTTGGAAAATGGCGAATGTTGGTCTTTCCTATTATCCGTTGAAAGATGTATCGCGTATATTTTTATGAAAGCAGACGATGTTTCATATTTACCAAGGTTGGATGTAGCTTGATTAAACTATTACCGCAGGGGAAGCATTTTATCGCGGGGTCTGTTTCCACGTTGCCTCGGTCGTAAGTAGAAACAGACAGACCGAGACAGACATCTGGAGAACCGTATTACTGTTCTGGCTGAGTAACCTTTGGAATTCCTTCTGTTTAAACTCGACTTCTTCCACGTACTCTTGGATAAAACAACCCTTTTTCCGAAACATTTGTATTAATAGAACGGAGATCCTTCAATTTTCATTCCCCTCGCAGCGTTCTGAAAATGACCGGTGAAACGATCGATCGAACGATAGATTAGACTACGAAGCTCAATCTTATCGTCGAACATTGGTACATCATAGAAATTGAAGAAATTCGAAATCGTTAATTTAACATGAAACTTGATCGGTGTGAATGGAGAATTGAATTTAGTAGTACAACTCAACGTATAACTAAGAACAGTAGTACAGCTCGACAGTAGAAACATCCAATCACTTCATAATTATACATTCCAATTTTTCACACATTCCTACATCTTACCTTCGCCCACTTCCTCAACTATTTTCCTCCTAAATTTTTACCTTTCACCACTCTCAATCTCCCTAATTAATCTCTCGATCCATGCATCAGGCACACGTTAATTTGACTAAACTAAAAACCAGAAAAATTCTCCAAACTTCGCACACAGCCGTGTGTGTTTAAAACACACGTTTAAAACACTCTCAAATGGAATTCGAACGAATAGTTCGGTTATCACAAGAGGGAGAGACTCTTAGTGAAATTTCGAAAATTCTCCTGCTCCTCTTATCGCGAACTATAATCTTACCTTCATCTACTTCCTCAACTATTTTCCTCCCAAATTTTTACCTTTCACCACTCTCAATCTCCCTAATTAATCTCTCGATCCATGCATCAGGCACACGTTAATTTGACCAAACTAAGAACCAGAAAAATTCTCCAAACTCCACACACAGACGTCGATAACGAATAGTTCGGTTATCAGAAGAGGGTCTCAATCTCCCTAATTAATCTCTCGATCCATGCATCAGGCACACGTTAATTTGACTAAACTAAGAACCAGAAAAATTCTCCAAACTCCACACACAGACGTCGATAACGAATAGTTCGGTTATCAGAAGAGGAAGAGACTCTCTGTGAAATTTCGAAAATTCTCCAGCTCCTCTTATCGCGAACCGTAATTGCCTGATCGAAAGGGACAAAGAGGAAAGGACGATAGAGAGAGAGAGAGAGAGAGTGGGAATTAGAAGGAGCGTAGAAATCGCGCGTTTCTGGCAAAAGCAATTCGGTGTCCTCCTATCGGATCAGCAGCCAGGTGTACCACCACCAACATCACGGTGGAACATCACGAACACGCGGTTAGCCACGAAATAGCAAGCCTGGCCGATAGCATTGCGAGAGCATCGGTGATATAGGGTGTCGCTAATTAATGCACGATAATGAACCTGGGCGCAACCGAAGCTGTATTAATGGATTCCAATGCCCGTCATAACGTGGACGATCCGTAGGTGCATCGGAACCGTCCGTAATTGCGTTAATGGAGGCCCATCTGTTTGCGCTGTCGGCTTTTGGGCTACTTATGCTCGTCACTCGTCCAGCAAATAATCATCTACGAGAGAGCGAACCGTGGATGCTCCCCAACTGGACGCTCAACGAAATTCTCACAATTTCCATGGAATTCGATCGCTTATACGGTGAAATTATTCTGGAAATTATGCGAAAAGGATTTTTTTTAATTTTTCCTAGGTTTCGTTATCGACGAGATTTTGGTTCGTTGATTATTAATTCGATATCGAAAGTATCATACTGTTTGGTGGAGTAAAATATCACAATTTCCGTGGAATTCGATCGTTTCTACGGTGAAATTATTCTGGAAATTATGCGAAAAGGATTTTTTTTAATTTTTCCTAGGTTTCGTTATCGACGAGATTTTGGTTCGTTGATTATTAATTCGATATCGAAGGTATCATACTGTTTTTTGGAAAAATATTGGGATATTATGTGAGCTTACTTTTATAGGATGAAATTTGGGTTAACTGTAGAAAGTTCGAGTTGACGATTTTTTCAGAGTAACTCTAAGGATTTCGTGGATTATTTTTTAGAACTTTAGTTTGTCGGAATAATTGCGATTGTTTCATTTTGGACAGGCATTTTCAATTAAACCTTCGCCGTAGGATATTAAATAGGACGGAACAAATGAATTTTCCACGAATATTGCTGTATCGATGTTGGACAGAAATTCTTCACGGTGCAGTCATCGTCAGATTTACAATCGCGATTTGTCATTAATATTCGCCATTACAGAGGGACATTGGAGCAGCCGGTGATCGTATAATAGTAAACATTATAATCGAAAATCAGGACGCAATGACCCGAATCGCAGCGCATTATGCTTCAGGGTCGTGATTGTAATTTGCGTCTCTCGCGTAAATGCATAATAATAATCTCTTAATTAACGCCCACCCACGTGATAACAATTATTAACACGTAGACGGTTTCGTTTCGTCGGAGATCACCGTTGAAAATTCCGCGGTTGAGAAATTTGCGTGAAATAGAGAGAAGAAAAAGAAGAAAATTCGCCTAAGGGTCGTCTCTCTCTATGATAATCGATTAAACGGGGGGAAATAATTTAGACGAATATAGAGAGGCCTGGTGTAGAAGCAATGGTAGAATGTAAATTTCCAGCTTACGCTTTTAATCCGTTTAATCGTGGGCTACTCTAAAACTTAATCCGCTATTAGTTTTTGCAGTGACAGCCCTAATTCCTCGACGGTGGTTATAGTGATTATAATGCAACTTCTAACTGGGATTAAGTTATCGGCTTTTCGTTAAATTATTGTACGTCTGTAGCCATGCTAAACCTGCCGTGATTCCTCTGCCTATTCTGCCGATAGTAATTAGTAACAATTCGCTCCGCCGAATAAATTCAATTAGGAGAGAAAATTTTTGACACTCGATATACACTACCGGCCAAAACTTTGGGATCACCGAGAAATTTCCAGAAGAAAGTCAGCGACTTTGAGAATTTTTTATCGTTCTGCGATGCCCGGTTTGCTCCAATTCCTCGAAACTAGGAGTGTACTCGCGTTGATCTTGCGATCTTGCGAGTTTTGCTGAATTCGCACGTTTCTGCCGACTGATTACAATTCGAAGGACCACTCCCGTGTATCGGGAGACTAACTAATTTGCTCGTGTTTGGTTTCCGGAAGATTTCAACGTTGCTTGTTGCTAGCCGAATGGATTCCGATTTCGGGCTCTCAGAGAAAGTTCCTCGGTCAGGATACATTTGCCGGGGGTGAGACACGCGGATTGGTTGTTACAATTTCGACCCCGACAAGGGAGGTGGTTGACTATACGCGATTGGCAAACTATTAGAACGAACTAAAGGGACGCCCCTAAGTCAACGGTCACTCTCAAGTGTCGTCCGCACCCTTGAGTGACGCGCGCGGAATCTCGCGTGTCTCGATGCAATAAACGCAGCAGGTAATAAGTCGCTAACAAAAACATACCAAAGTGGAGACCAAAAAGCCTGGACAGGAGCCACGAGAAGAAAAGCATCGAACTTCTAAATAAACGTTAGAGTGCTCGATGGCCTCCCAAATTTACAACTGCTGCGAAGGACCGAATAATTTCCAGACCCGTGCCTGGAAAACGCCGCAAATCTAATAGGACGACTAAACACACTGAATTAAAACACTTAAGGATCGTCGTTGCGTAGAAACAGAACTTTATTTGCGCATGGTAAAACAGAGAATGAACGCGAAAATGGAGAAAATATATTAAGGAGAGTTGGAAGGTGAAGAGTCCAGTATGAGTATGACTCGTTGTAAATGCAGATAAAACTAAGGACCAAGAAGGAAAATATTTGAGGGTGTAACAGTTCGAATCAATTGTCTCAAACTTCAAATCTATAAAAAATTAGCAGCAGATTTAATATTGATGAAAAGTGGGAGGCGATTCCGAACTTTTGGCCGGTAGTGTATAGCACTCCGTTTAAAAAAATTAAACTGACTTGGAAATCTCCCCCACTCATACCCGGTACAAAAATGATATTTATACCACATAACGTCCCCCTCCGTACCAAACAACTTTTGTTGAAACATTTTTTCCCAAACATCACTTTCTTAAAAGATATTTCGCTGTATCGAGATGAAGCAGACACCCTGTAGAAATTCTGTGTCGTTAACACGAGTCAGACAGAGATTCTGGTAAAGATGTGACTAAAGATCTTAATCGTAACTTCTGTATTAATTTGCAAGACCGAGGATTGCTACGTGCAATTAATCTGTGATAGATTAGTAGTACTGAAACAGTGAACGGCTGCCGCTTAGATGCATAGTCAGAAAAGAAATGATAGGTTCGGAGGTTAATTATAATTCGTCTATCGGTATACTTTTGTACTACTTGCCCGCGGGGCGACACGGCCACGAGGGGCACGTTTTTCAAAATTATAGCAAAATTGGTAATATCGAAGAATTGAGTTAAAATAGAAAGATCTTCGTTCGAAAGTTTTACAGCGTATTCATTATGTTCACACAGTGTCCATAACAATATGACTGCTTCCTTCTCATCGATTCCTTCGCCTTTTTCATTTTCTTCAAATTTTCTAACGACAACAAGCGAGTAATTCTTAGTGAAATGCGCGGTCAAAAAGAAATCACAGCTTAATCCTTCGATAGTCTAATATAATTACCAATTAGCGGTAATGAAATTCGTATTCTACACGCTTCTTTTTAATAATTGAAGCACAGTGTGCCAAACCGTAGGTCACAGTTCTTCCTAAAAGTCTCTCACGAGTTAAACTGTTATTCAACGCACTGCCCGAGTCTCACTCGGGATAAACTGTAGAAGGGTCAAAGAGGTCAGCTATCGCTCACCCCTCGTATCCTAAAATTAATTTCCAAAATCTCAAATTTCCCACTCCCTTCCGAAAATGTTACCGGCGACCGAAAGGGTTAATTCGCGCGCGAGCTTGTGAAAACGATACACGAGCACTTGGTGCTCGAACAAAGGCTCCTGTCTTCCTCGATCATTCTATATACTGCGGTGTAGATCTAGCGTTGTGCAAAGGAACGCGTAAAAGTGCACGGAGAAGCTGCGGAGAAGAGAGACGAGGTGGGCGGCCGGGGGTATGTGTATGTGGATGATGTACACACGGTTGGAGGTAGTGTTATAAAAGTGGCCGGCATGCGGAAGGCTTGCGTGGCAGCAGCCTGACGGCACAAGGAGAAGAGACGTCGTTGGAAGACATGCACGGGACACGCGGTATTCCTTTGAGGCAAGGCCACGCGTTCACGTACGTCGACTTGCCGTCCCTTTTGCGGCGAATTGTGCGTCGCGTGCACGCGGAATTACAATCGGACCACGGTTACCTTTTCTGCCTCTCTCTAGAACCCACGTGCACCAGTTGCAGCCGCAACCCTTCCCCACCGTTCCCCCCTTTATACTTTGTCGCGTCGAATTTGGCGTCGCGACGGAAAGGCCATCACCTTTTTGGCTACCGTTTGCATACTATTTCGCGCCAAGGTTCATTTGCTCGGTTAACGATTCTTCGAGTGTACACTCGGTAGGTTGTGGTAGGTTAACGCTAGGATTACGGATATTTCTTATGTACCTTATGTACCGACAGGTGTTGGATCGACGAGTGAAGGAAACTGTAAATTGTCTTTTAAGAAACAACATATTGTACAGTGTTAACTTGTAAATGAAACTATGTGGTAAGCTAAGTGGTAGGAGAGAAATGTGAACCTGGTGTTAAATTTGTCTTTTGGAGTAATGGTGGATGAGTTTGTTCGGTCGGTATCTTAGGGAGCTGAGGAAAAATTTGTTTCGTTAAATTAAGGTAGAGGTACTTGTAAGACAAAGGATTAATTAAGGATTAAATTAGGCTAGAAGTGCACCAAAAGGCGCGAGCTCTACTCTATAGGCGACAACAGCAATGGAAGGGTTAAAGGAGGTGTATTATTTATACGAAAGTTCATTGCTTAGCAATCATCTCAATTGGTCAGTTGAGCTTTTTTTCATATTGGTAACTGACGATCTCCGTCAGTGTGATCGTGGGAATAGAGTTTCTGTACCTAAAAGGACATCTTTAACCCCCGAAAACTACTCGCTCTATCGGTACAGTCAAGCTCTGTACCTAAACTTCACCCCCGTTGTACCTCCGCGAACAAGCAACACAAACGATAACTTCAAGGGAGCAAGCAGATCGATATTTGAACAATTACAATTGTTTCACTCTCCCTTAGGTATTCTAAACCTTCGCAATTTTTCAAAACCATCAAAATTTCTCCCATCACCGTCGAAAGATACCTCCATCCTTCCAAACCATCTTCTCCCTCCTCCCATCTTCCCAAGTATCCCAAGAAAAGATCTTTCTCCGGCACAATCGAAAAATTCCTAAACTCTTCATCTCCTTCTATCTCCAACATACTCCCACTTCGGTAAAAAGGGTCAACTCCAAGTGTCTCTATACCAGACTGCGTTCATCCGAAGGCTTCTCGAAGGAAAAGTCGTGGGCCGGTTACGATAATCTTCCTAACGATATCTCGAGGGGATCGAGGGGTCGCGAGACGTCGATCCCAGAGGCTGCGACGACGGTTACGAAGCCAGAAGCAGCAGCAGCAGCAGCAGCAGAGTTTCCAGTCATTAATCGATATGCCGTGAATAAAGGAGAGACCGGCCTGCGGGTTATCCGGACCGACTGCTATCTCTGCTCCCTGGTTGCAGCCGCCGTACGTCTTGGACTCGTGACAGCCAGTCAGACAGCCGAGCGAGCAGCCATTGGGAAGTGCTCTGCTCTGCTGGCTGGCTGGCTGACTGGGTGGCTGGCTGCTACAAGGGAAGTCGAGCTGATTCCCGAGGGAATCTAACCCCGGCCAGCTCTGACGCGGGCTCAGACTCCCACGGGAACAGCGCATCCGCCAACGAACACCCTCTGGCACCGACACGCTACCTAGAGCAGCCAGGATATTGCGGGATAACTTTGGTGCCACCGTTCCATAGAATATTTCTTACTCTGACACCGGGGATCCGTTGGATTATCATGCCGGATGGGATTGTCCTCTTTTGCAACCTTCAAACTGATAAATTAACCAAGTTCATACTCTAGTTTTCCTTCACGTTTGGTAGAAAAGTTTGTCGTTGCGTTTAGGAATTTCGAAGCTTCGATGATTTCGAGCTGTTCTACGTGGAAAGCAGAAAGAATTCAGGATGTAGAGCGACAGCGGGGAGAGTAGGGAACTCTACCGAAGAATAGATATCCCAAGGAAAAGAAGGGAAGAGGTTGGATGGTTTGGAAGGATGGAGGTATCTTTCGGGAAAATTTGGACTAATGGATTTAGAATAACGCAGTCAGAGTGAAACTATTAGGAATTTTTCGATTGTGCGGGAGAAGGATGCGACGTTGATCTTTTCTTGGGATATTCGTGAAGAGATAGAGGATGGAGATTCTTTTTCACGGCGGTGTGAGAAGATTTAGATCAGAGGTCGGGAACCTCTCGGAGCCGAAGAGCCATTTCAACGAAATAACGTGGAAAAAATAAAATTGAGGGAGCCGTAATTTAAGAATCGCGTCGAAACATTTACTTTACCGACGCGTTATACTTATTTTTGGGGGGGTAACTGTCGGTTCTGTGGTGGCAACAGCAGATTTTTATTAAACATTTAATAAATGATTTAGATGGCGGAGATAATGGTTTTGAAGAATTGCGTACGTATAAATTTAGAATATTGGGGCGAGAGTGAAACAAGTAGGAATTTTTCGATGCTACAGGAGAAGGATTTTCTTGGGATAGTTGGAAAGAAGGGAAGAGGCAGAAGATGATTTGGAACGATGAAGGTATCTATCTTTCGACGGTGATGCGAGAAAATTTGTACGGTTCCGAAAAATTGCGAAGGTTCAGAATATCTAAGGGAGAGTGAAACAATTGTAATTGTTCAAATATCGATCTGCTTGCACCGTTGAAGTTATCATTTGTGTTTGTTTGTTCGCGGAGGTACAATGGAGGGGTGAAGTTTAGGTACAGAGTTCGACTATACCGATAGAGCGAGTGGTTTTCGGCGGTTTAAATTACCCCCTGGACGTTGATGAATTTGTCCACAGTATAGAGTTGTACCGTGTAATTGTTGAAGCTGGATGAAACACGTAACAAAAGGTATTCACGGTGTATTCCAAAGAAATTGGAGAACAACCTAATCTAACGGAGGATTTATGTTCGCAGCGTTACAGCAACCATTCTGCATATTACACGTATACCGCGCTCTAAAACATTTTTCCAGGAGATTCTCCGTGCAGGAGGGTTTAGTCTCAATATGCAGTTATCATCTTCGTGCATATAGATTGGCTTATAATAATACGTTTCTTTAATATTAACTCTGCATTCACTCGGGTTGTATGCATGCATCGAATGAATATCAAATTTCATCCCTCGTTAATCATATCTGCGTTAAAAAAAGCTGCACTACCGATTCTCCAAAAATTCAACATTTCCGTCCTCGGCAGATATCAAATATATTCGAAGAAATATCAAATATACTACTCTTCGAAACAGAAATCCCATCTCTCTTGTTTATAATTAAAAGTGAGTAAGAATTGTAACCAATTACACTTTCTTCTCGTTCTTGCAACTTCAATACAGCATAACGTACAAGTGTAAGTGTGTTCTAAGTATTGGCTAACCAATGACGACTTAACCTCTTCAGGGACACCGACACATATGTGTACCTTTAAATTTTCCGAAAATTCCAATATTTGCCATAGAGAAAGTATGAAAAACACAATCTCCGAAAATCTCCTAAGGAAAGTAGTTTAATTGCTATCGACTTAACGTGAATGTAAATGTAACTACATAAAAAATTAGATAAAAAAAAAATCATCCTTGAAGAGGTTAACTCGTCCTACACCCTTAACCCTTTAACCCTATAACAACGTGTAGAGATTCTGACGAAGATGTGAGAAAAATAGATGTATTAGTAAGAAAAATTCGTCGTAATCCTATCTTTCGTTCGAATTTGCAAGACTGAGAATTACTAAATGTAATTAATCTTTCACAGATCAGCTTTTGTTACCTGGTACAGTGCTAAAACAATAAAATGGCTAACGCTTAGATGCACAGTCAGAAAAGAAATCGTAGGTTAAGCGGTTTAAAGCTTAAACACCGAAATTAATACTTTCCTCCTACCATTTCTCAAATTTCACCCTCCAAAAGAATTCACCCAGACTCACCCCTGAAAATTCGTTTTTCTTTCCAAAAAACCGCCCCGAACACAATTATCCGCAAGCATCAGAGCTCACCCTTGTACCAACCAATAGCTCTCCTGCAATTTTCCTTGGGCCATCTCGACTCCGACATTCTCTCTGGCCGGTTTTACAGTCCTGCTCGCGTTACGAATGTATCTAGCGGCGTTATCGAAAGTACAAGGTACGGGGTTAAGCCGCAATATGCAGTTATCCCCGGACGAGAGGCGGCTACGTGGCTCATAATAATACATCCGTTTAACGTTGGCTAGACGCGGAGAAAAGGAGAGGAGAGGAAGAGAGGGGTGGGGGGTGGTCTAGAGATTGCGAGCTGTATTTTCGAGAGCTTACATCGGCATCTTTGTTCCGGAAAACAGCCTCGTCTAGGCTGCGTGTACCCGCCCCGGTGGTATCACGTGCCTGCTTACGCTCGTAATCTAACATGAACGCGCGCGCAGGTGCACGCGAGCTATGATGGCCAATCCTCTTCCTTTTTACCTTTACGATTATTGTCCAGACTATTTTTACCATCACCACGGAGGAATTGTTTACGGTATTTACGACAGATCGAACCGGTTACCAGAGAGAGAGAGAGAGAGAGAGAGGGAGATAGAGATGCATAGGAAGAAGCAGCGACGGGAGCACAACCGTTCATTCGGTATTCCGTGCGTGCCTCGCGACGACGACAAAGGCCCTATGGACCGGGAAATTGCAGCCATCCGGTTAACCCGTGGGTTAGGAGGGCTTAATTCGCTGCTAGGACAGATGCTACAGGGTGTTGTTTGGCTTTTGCTTATTTGTAGTTTCGATTATTTCCGTGGTTTTGCTGGGTTTGTTTTATTTCGTTATTTTGGGGGTGTGAAGTCGTTTGGGTGGGGAATATGGTTTGGAAGTTTGGTAAAATGTAGGGAACTGTTGGGAACCGTTTCGTGGTACGGAGTATAATTATTATTGAGGCTTTTGGGGGTAAGATTCGATGATAATAATTTTTTGTATTCTACTTGGAACTGCTGGGAAATTTTTCTTCTTAAGAGTGACTCTGGTCTTTGGTGAGATTACTGTGAGATTTACACGGGTATGTGCACTCATTTACATACACAGAAAATAAGATTATTAAAAATAAAAATTTCTCAAATTTTACTCCCCAACAGTGACTCGGTTCTTCGCTCAAACTACTAAGATCGCAAAATTTCCCAAGGAAAACTAAAGCCGATAGAGGCACATTCCAATTTTCTTAACTATCGCTCGCAAAATTATCCATCGGAGTGAGCAAAAATTTGACGAAAGAAAAGGGCACTCGGGTAGCTTAGAAATTACCAGTTGAAGCAACAATCTACCAGATGATAATAACCGGTTATGCATGCATCAGATAGAGCGAGTAAGAGGGAGAGACAGAGTCGAAGTTGAGCAGCAATTAGCGAGACAAGCT
>NW_017100187.1:1424103-1466302 GCF_001263275.1 Habropoda laboriosa | reverse complement strand
CTTGCCGGCAGGAGTTCTCGATGATGGATGAAGCATTAACTAGTGGTGGTATCCAGGAACACTCGCGAGCTGCCTCGACAGAAGCCTTGACAGCTGACAGGGCGCGGAGGGTGCGAAGGTTCAATCGAAGGGTGCACCGCCGCCTTGGCTCTGATGTCTTGTAGAATATTTAAGACCATCTTCCGTACTGTTCGTTGTGCTACACCAACGGCAGGCTAATGCCCCCGTCCTGTTGGAGGAGAACGCTCCTCCTCGCTCTTCTTCCCATCCACTTTCCAATAAAGTCGATGTTCGTAGGAGTTTTCTTCTTTTGCCGGGTGCGGTGGGAAGCTTCATCAAAGTTTCGCGATTATCGTGATGGAGAAACGTGTCGTTGTCTCGTCTCTCGGATCAGCAGATTAAGTTCCTTCTTTACAGCGCGGACGGTCGGTCTTCTTTAGGGAAATGCAATCTTCCACCGATAGAGAGAGTTGGGTTGGAAACTGTCGGACACACCGGTGAAGGGTAATTTGAATACATCGACGGGGGGATTGTTTCGTTATTGCAGCAGAGAAAAATTAGCGCAGGGTAATTTACGTGTTTGTTGGAGAAGAGGGAGATTTATAGACTTGAGGATCGAGAAGGAAAGAAATTCTTTTTTTTTCGAATTATTTTGGACACATTGGTTAAGGGTAATTTGCATATATCGATGGAAGATTGTTTCATTATGGCAGAGAAAAATTAGCGAAAGGGTAATTTTCGTATTTGTTGTAGAAGGGGGAGTATGAAGACAGAAAGAAATCCTTTTCTTCCGAATTATTTGGATTTTTATTTTGGAAAAATTAGCGAAGGCTAATTACGTATTTGTATGAAGAAAAAAAGAAAGAAATTATTTTCGGCGAAAATAAGGAAAAAATCGGGAGGAATAATCGTGAATCCAATCCTATTATCATTCCGCTTTTTCGTATCGAAAAAGAAAGAGATTCTTTTCTCCCGAATTATTTCCACCCAAAAATAAGAAAAATCTCACGAGTAACAACATTCCCGCGAAACATTCGACAATTTGTCACTCGAATCCCCGTCCAATCCTTCTATTATCATTCCGCTTTTTCGTGTCAAGAAAGAAAAAAACTCTTCTCTTCCGAATTATTT
Organism: Habropoda laboriosa; assembly: GCF_001263275.1. Taxonomy (NCBI): domain Eukaryota; kingdom Metazoa; phylum Arthropoda; class Insecta; order Hymenoptera; family Apidae; genus Habropoda; species Habropoda laboriosa. The sequence continues at coordinate 1,465,171 of NW_017100187.1, read as the reverse complement.
CCACTCGAAAGATAAGAAAAAAGCATCACACGAGGAATGATATTCCCGCGAAACATTCGACAATTTGTCACTGGAATCCCCGTCCAATCCTCCTATTATCATTCTGCTTCCGGAAACGCGTCCCCTCTCGCCAGCTAATCGTTTAGCTATTTCGAGCCAGGGGCTAACAATTACAAACGGGTGTGCACGGGCATGCAAATGGGTTAATCAGTCGGCCGGTCGTGTGACAAACGTTCTCGTTTAGGTAAAAGCTGAGGCCGCTCGGTTTTCCCGAAAAAAAATCCGCATTCGACACCTTCGAAAACGGTGGCAATCGGCCGGAGTGGCAAGTTTATCCGGCGAACTCCCGTCGGTGACGGTGCGAGAGAGATAGTTGGCGAGATAGCGCGATAAAGAGCGAGACGGCCTATGCAAAATAACAAACGACCTGTTGGCCACGTGGACAGGGGTGTAATTTTTTAAGTTTAATTTTGTGGTCCCGCGTGACAAACGGATGGGCTCTGCTATACGGGAGCGCCACGTCAGTGGCGGTACGCGGGGTATATTTCATGTTGAAAACACGGCTCGTCGTTTCGCTTTTTGATGATATACAGCAACGAACGGTTCTTCGACGAGGCAACTTGCTGATCTGCCGTGTTATGCCACGCAGTGTATATGTGTACGTGTACATACATATACTCTAGCGATCGATCCTTTTCTCTCCTTCGTTTAGGCGCTCTTTACGAACGAGTGGGTGTTCTGTGATATTTATCTTCTCGTTTAAATTCACTCGTTATCCTCTTGGAAGAGTTTTTATCATTTCTGCGAATTTTCTGCGGTAATTTCTAATCGTTCGCCAATTCGTTTGCTTAAGTGATTACTCGAGCGTTTGAGAATTTCTCGCGGAGACTTTTCGATTCGACGTTTCATTTTACGCAACCTAATATTTGTCGAGTATTTTTTTTTTTTTTTTTTTTTGCGTTTCTGCGAATTGTTCACTGTAATTTCTAATCGCTCGCGAATTCATCGCTTAAGTGATTAACGAAGTACTTGAGAATTTCTTTTTCTTTTTCGAAATTTCATTTTATGCAACCTAATATTTATCGAGTTTTTTTTTTGGATACGTATCATTTCTACGAATTGTAATTTCCAATGATTCACGAATTCATTGCTTAACCCTAGAGCGGTCTTCGGGTCTCTTTTGACCCACCGCCTTTTTATATTTTTAGTCATTTTTGCTGTTATCAAGCTTACGTTCCTTAACATTGCTTTAAACGTTTATTGTCTAGGTTCGTATGTCGCGTTGGAAACAAAAATTATTACACGTAAGGTCTTAGGTATTTTTTCACCTAAAAGTCAAAACGAAGAACGCACTAGGGTTAAGTGATTAACAGAGTGTTTGAGACTTTCTTTGTGATACTTTTCAATCCGAAATTTCACTTTACACAACCCAATACTTGTCGAGTTTTCTCCTTTTTTTGGATGCGCATCATTTCTGAGAATTTTTCACCGTAACTTCTAATCATTCGCGAATTCATCGTTTAAGTGATTATTTGAACGCTCGAGAATTCCTCTCGGAGACAATATTTACCGCCGGAACGTCTGCCCCAACGCAATATTTTCTAATTACTTTTTCAAATTTCTCCACACACTCTCCAGTACCTTTACACCCATTTCACAGGGGAAACACAATTACACGCTTGATCGTTAAATTTTTTACCCGCAATAAAGTAACTGGGACGAAGAATCAGTTTTAACGCCATACATCGCCCGCGATAATAATTCAGCTTTCCTTTCTTCCTTTTCTCTCTTTTTTAATTACTTCTCTGTGACGAATTTACCTTTTCACATTTCACCAAAGAAGCGTTCCAACTGGGTGAAACGCAGTTCGTTAGAGTTAAACTTATTCGCGTCGTTACATTACGCCGCACAAATCTTTTTCATCCGTCGTTGGACGGCCTCTGCAAAAAGCGTGTTATTAATCGTTTCTCGCCGCGTTACTTGGAATTCATATTCATACACGCGTATATCGCGTTGCGAACGAGAAGGAGTGGCAGGGTTGGGATGTGGATGGTTCGAGGGAGGAAGCGGCAATGTTCGCGCGAACCTCGAGAGAGCGAGAGAGAAAGAGCTGGAAGAATCACAATTTCAACTTCTTATGTCTTTTATTTTCGCAAATACAGATTTTATTCTTCGTCGCTGATATGCAAATGCAATGGAATTAATGGTTGGTTGTCTCTCCGCAGGAGACGAAGAGTGGGACGACGGGAACGAGCAGAATGTCCTGGAGGTAACCGAGCAGGATAATGAGACGACGGGAATTAAGCGTGAGTGTTACTAAATACTTTTCCGTCGTTGGCAAACGTTTACGTAAATCCAGTCGGTTAGAAGCTCTTTTCCCTTTCCTTGTTGATCAACGAGAAATTAATTAATCGCGATAACGGTTTCTCGTCTCTTTGGGATTTTTTCAGAGGACGAAGAGGAGGAGGAGGAGGAAGAGGAGCTGCAGAGAGCTTTCAGTCGTCATTCCGAGGGTGAGTAGATCATTTTCAACTAATTCATTTACCTTCTAATTCGATCGTAACACTTGGGGATAATTGGAACAGACAAATATTGCTTTTTTTGTATAATTAGTGGGTGTGCTGGTATTCTTTGCATTCACTAGATAAGTGGATTTAATTTCGAGGTACATCGAGCATCGATATTTCTCTTTTTTACGTAATTAGTGTAGATATTTTTTGCATTCACTTGTTACGTACGCAGACTAGCCGACACGGCGGCGACGAGACTTCCGCCTAGCGCGCACCCCCTAGAAGGTCCTTGAGTTTCTCATCGAAAAACTAGGGCCCCCACCACCAAGAATGCAGATTTTTGGCGTGTACAAGGGCATGATTTCCGATGCTTCGGGCCAGAGTCACTCTGAACTTTGAAGTAGAGCAGTATTCTCGTAGTCGACGTCTGACACAAGCAAGATCGGGCTGAACTCCCTTTCGAGCAACCGAGTTTTAATACTTATTTCGGAAGTGTCAACTAGACATTCTTGTCTACGACGCCCCCACGTACTCGCCGTGTAAAGTCGAGAAGGAAGATTCTTGCGCAGTCAAGAATCGACCGGTATACTTTATCTTTAGACCATTGTAAACTTTTGTAAACTTGAAACATTATTATTGGAATATAGTTGTTGTAGAATGACATCCGCCTATATTCAATGAACCATCTCCTTGGTAACATTAGTAACGAATCAGCTAAACTCACAAAGATATACCTTTACCGCTCGAGGTACATATATCTAACATCACGATATGCACAGTCCTCGAAACCTTCCAACTGTTCCATCCTTCGGAGAACGACGTATTAGCCACATACGTTGAACGTTCCAATCGGTCCATTATCAACCAGCATTCCGCTCAGCGTGAGGACACAAAGCGTAATTCAGTGTTAACCCTTTGGACTTCTTCGTCGAGCGTGACTCGACGTCAGTTTTGTTCACAGGTACGAACAAAGTGATTTTTAAATTGCCAGTTTAAATATGTGCTATATTTTGCAATATTTTTTTACCTGGACGAGCAATAGGTACACGTATATATGACCTTTAATGCTATTTTCAGTTGGTTCCTATCAAGTGTCTTTTGAAGTGCATTTCGAATAAAGTTCTTAAAATAACAGGGAGTTATTGAGAAAGAAAGATTTGGATTTCAAAGGTGTTAGAGGTGAAGGTGGTTCAAGTTCGGGAGTGACATGTTGGAATCCGTGGAGGAAAGTAGATATCGATTATATTTGAACAATATAACTTTTATTTTAACGATGACACTTATACTCGCGGACTCCGAATTTACAAGGCGCGAACTTCACGAAGGGAAGTGACACGTTGTGGTTTTCTGCTGTGTACTAGATCGACAGCTCTTATTTTTCGGGTATACTTATAAGGAAGGGATTTGGGGGAGAAGGTGAACTTGGTTCTGGTGACGAATTGCTGGACAGGACTTTGAAGGGACGGCGTTATGGGGTTAATCTTAAGAGTGACTTGGTGACTCAATGTCAATAGGCGGTTGGTTATCTAACAGACACTTGTTAGAGTATAATTGTTTAAATAGTTTATTATAAAAAACTCGACACGCTTACATATCGGAGGTTCGTTCACGACTGAAGACGAACGAGTGCAGAGCCCTAGTCGTAGAGCAAGAGAAAATTGGCGGGCAACGCCCGTCCGCGGATACACAGGGATAACCGAATCACGGATCGCAGAATTCCGATCGATCTCTAGTAAAAGTGTCAATAATGTGAGATAAACCGAGCCTCTTTGATTTTCACAATTGTAAAGGTAACGGTAAAAGTTATGGTATTGGGTTTCAGAGTTAAGTAGAATCATGTATGGCAGCAAGAATGGTCAAACGGAAACATTTTAACGATACACGAACAACGGTAACGGCGATAGTTAATGTAGAGACTTTTTGAAAGACGCGAAGAAAGGGTTAGATTGTTTCTACAGAATGACAACGTAAAACTGTCCTAGTTAGGATGAATTTGCGAACGGAGTACAGTTGAAATATCCGCTTGTTTCCCGGCCATTTAAAGCCTCACCAGTTCACATTTAACCCAGTGAGGTAGAGATGGAGGGAGGGAGAAGAAGAGTCTGTTTTCTCGAACAGTTGCTTCTCCTCTCGGTGCAGGCAGCAACGTTCGAATCTACTCGGCACAATGAAGCACTGCCGGCAGACAACTATCGTTATGCGGATGTAACAATGGGCCAAGAATTGAGGGAGGCGCGGTCGGTGCATTACTTTTATCAGTTCTCGCGGGACATTGCCTCGCGACGCAACAATGCGTTCAGACACGTCGTCATTGTTCGTAGCCGCTCAAGAAGCACACACCACCCACCTTAGACTCTATGAATATGGGATTCCTTTGTCCCAGAGGATCCTTGGCAGTCGCGTGCATCATGGTTGCACGCGTGCAATCGCTACGCGTTCAGTTCGCCCGTTTTCACGCGATCACTCGGTGCCTCCTTCTTCGATATTCGCGCGACTTGCTCCTTGGCGTCTCGTTGCAGGAAAAAGATGTCTGTTGTGTGTCCTAGATTTAGTTTTTTTCTCCCAATCATTCGTTGAAAGGGAAGAATTTGTCTGGAATTATTCGGTTAACCCTTTGAAGCCTGATACAGGAAGAAAATGTGTTCTTTTAAAGGGCAAACATTTATCGTCGACCGAAAATTTGTTTCAGTAGAGAGCAATTTTTTTTTTTAATTGTTCGGTTAACCCTTTGAAGCCTGGTATAGGAAAAACGTATGTTTCTTTAACACGTTGACTGCTTTTGATTGTTTCCTCGATGGGGTCGTGGTGGCCAATTAAAATAAAACGAATATGGTCAACTAAAAATTTTGAAACCTAACCTAACTAGACATTATTTTAAACAAGCGTAATGTAATATTCGAAATTTTCTTGTCCCCTGAGTGCGACATGCAAACATTTCTTCTTTTTCGAGTGATTGTAATTAAAAATTTGTCAGAGTACCTCTAGGAAAACGCAGAAAAGAGTTTCCTTTCGGTTCTCTGTTGTGTTAGATTTTTCTCACTGAATAGTACACGCTCGATTTACCTCGTAGTTTATAACTATCGGAGTAAGGTCTGAAAATCGACAGTTTTACGATGTCAGCCCGTTTCTGCTGGCATTAAGTCTGATGCAAGGGCTGCTCCAGTATCTCCACGCACGTGGTGCATAGCATATGGGGTGGAGAAGAAGTGCTAGCCGGGGCAATTCCTTTCAGAATGGTAATAGGGGCTCAGGTGGCAAAGGTGATCCGAGCGTGCTTATTATGTCGATATATTCTATCCAAAGTACACTGCCAGAGAACAACAGTATCTTAACGATATATAAACCTGGATAGTTTTCTCGATCGTGCCTCATCTCCTCTGTATTCCTCTTTTATTTAAACGATCTGTTAACACGGATTGCTGTAAAAAAGGAACGCACTCTAAAAAGCAGTACACGACAATGACTCGGATATTACTAAAAAAATTGCCCACTTGTAACGCTGGAACGTCCAAACTACGCGATAAATCTCAATTACGCGAATTACATCGATTCGAACTCTCGAAACGCGTCGTGTTCCAGCTTCCCCCGCATTCCACGCTGGAATATTTTTCCGAAACTCGTGGTTTTCCCAAATAGAGAGGCGTAATTTCCTTCGATTATGCTTCGAACTGAATTTCAATGAAATTCTGGATTCACGAAAAATCAGAGACAAGAATCTGAAAGGTTCTCTACGTTCGTCAATTCCACACTCAAGTTGTTCGAAGAATGAAAAAATTCTCGAGCTCTACCGCACCTCTACGAAATCCTCCCAAAAGAGAAAAAAGGAAGACAAATCGTGAAATTGTCAAAAACCCATTCACCGCGATCATCTTCAACGAGTCGATCCTCCTCTACTCAGTCACCGTCCAAAGCGACCAGTTAATAAACGCAGCTAGAGCGAGAAGTGTCGTACCGCTAACGTTGCGTCATTTTATTCGTCCGTAATGAGCAGCGTTGGCGTAGACAGAGAAGGAGAGAGAGAGAGAGAGAGAGAGCGCGAGGTCGTGTATTAAAGAAACGAAGGAGAGCCTCGATGTTTTCACTCGAGCAGCAGTAGAAGCGGAGCAACACAGCAGTAGCGGTAGTCAGTGCGCTAGAACGGGAAAGAAAGAAAGAGACGGATAGATAGAGAGGAGAGCCATCGAGGCATCTCCCTTGGGAGTCGGTGGCCTCCTCGGGGATACAACCTCGTTCCAAGCTCCTCCAAGCCGGTTTTACCTTGGAGTATAAAGCGCGCGCAAGTACACTTGGCGAAAGGTAAGCTGAAATAATAATCGGCCGGTACAGGGAGGAACGGATAAAAGTCGGATCTCGCTTCTCCTCCAGGGAGGAAGAGAGCGCTTCGCTTCGTCGAAAAGGAACGAATCTTTCGAAAGCTTTCTCTCCCTCTCTCTCTCGTTATGTCTTCTGGTGCAGCTAGGTTACGTAACAACGGGCCGCGAAATTTTATGGGGCCGAAGATTGCCAGTGGAATCGTTAGGCGAGATTATACGAGGCTTCCTGGACTTCCTTGTACGCTGGCGCGGCGGTGTTAACGGGGTGCATAGGTGGTTGCTAAATGAAATTCGTCTTGGGTAAGGTGTTGGAGTGACGAAGGTGTAGCATTCTGGTTGAGTTGCGAAGCAGTATGTCGAGGGAAGGCGAGAAGTTTCCTTCTAGGTCTAGAAATTCGTTCGTTTCTCTCTCTATTTCTGTGGAATACGAAGAGGAGGGAGTTTAGAAACGTGTATCAGATTCTTCTTTCGAATAAAAGGCATTTCATCTATGTTAATACACGTCTGAGAAATGACTGGCAGGACGAGCTATAGGGTAGAAAGTTTAACGAGCAGAGTGGCGAATCTTTCCATAGGATGATACTCGCGTGTACACGCTGATGCGTATCATCCGTGTATTACGATTATCCTGGGAATATTGGCTCGGTTTCATCCTGAAGATCGTCGCTCGAGGGGATGGGCCAGGTTAACGCCTTGCATCACCAGCAAACCAGCAGAATTCCGAGGGTGATTTCTCCTACGTTCTTTTTCCCTCTCTCTCTCCCCTTCTTCGCGGAAAAAGGGTTGCGTTGTTGCGAGTGAAACTCCGCTGGGTGTCGATTATTCCAACAACACGCTTGCATCCGTGCACACCTTTCTTTCCAGCCTTTCCTTTCTCCTCTTCGTCAGACCAGAGATGCAGCCAATTAGAAATTGCATACGTTATATCGGTTGACAAAGGAGAAGAGGATTGAATAGGCGTTGAGCTGTGTTTTTCTTCGAAGATTTGCGTACGAAGAGAGAGAAAGAGAGAGAGAGAGAGAGAGAGAGAGAAGGAAAGGAACGATCGTCTGGAAGAATTACGATTTATCAACTGTTCGAATATAAATGGTAGAATCTTGATTTCTATTCTTTTCGAATATTTTCGCGACGAGAGAAGAACGAATGCATCCATATTTATCAGTATTACTTAAGAGACAGGAGAGACACGGCTTGGCGAGAACAGCTCTCGCATAATCTTCCTACCGCCCTCTTACTTTTCGTCACCCACCATCAGGTCGGAGGACCTTGGAGGTTCTCCCAGCGGGAGAGCCGGGATCCCCCATTTTCTTAATGCCAGAGATTTCAATTCACCGCGAGACCACGCTGACTCTTACGATTTTTTTTAGGGCGTTCTACCATTAAAATCCGATAGTTTCTCGTAAAACTCACTCTCGCGAAATATCCATACAAATGTTCAAATGTCTCCTTATCGTTTCATCTTCGAGAGATCGAAAATTAAAATATTCCACGCATTTCGCTCGCCATGAACCATCCTCCCCCGCAATTCCCACGGAACCTGTAATACCATGGTTTCACCGCAGAATTGAACCACGCCAACCGCCTCGGATCGATAAATAAATTTATCATTAACCCGAACGCAACAACGAGTTCCAGCTAACTAACGAAAAAAACAAAGCAAAAAAATAAAAAGAAGAAGTAAAGAAAATGAAAAAGAAAATAGGGGAAAAAGCTGGACAAAAAACGAAGACAGTATAAAACAGAGCTTCGTAAGAGAGAGACAGAGTTCTCCATTTCCCTGGTGGGAAGCTGGAAAGTCCTGTAGCTAGTACAGCTACGACGTGGAGGAACCAAGAGGTGCAGGAGGAACAGGACACGGAGGTAAAGAGGGCGCTGAGGGAGGCAGAGGACGTGGAGGAGCGAAGGGGTGGAACACGCGAGGGGAGTTGGGCGAGGGTATATTATGGGGAATGCCAGGGGAATCCCGAGGGACCGCCAGAGCAGCCCAGTGCGCATGCGTCGAGCTGATTAGTTCTCCCTCTTTCCTCCTCCTCCTCCTGCTCCTCCTTTTCACTCCCCCGCAGTCCACCCACTTTCCACCTCGTGCTCGCCTCTCTTTCGCGTTCCCGGAGTGCTGGCAGCGCCAGAGGAGAGCACAGAGTCCCGTGGGATCTGGCCCCGCTGCCTCTTCGCACTTTCCACTCTCCTCCACCACCCGCCAACGCTCCTCGTTCTCCTCTTTTCTTCCTTCACTTGGTGTACTTTGCTCCGCACTCTCTCTCTCTTTCTCCTCCATCTCTATCCGGTCTTCCTTCTTCCTCTCTTACAGCGTGTTTTTTTTTTATTTTGGATAGTTCTTTTAGGATTGGTTCTTTCTTTTTTTTTGGGAGGAAGAAGTTGGGTACTGGGAAGAGCTTTGAAGCTGGAACAAGTCGTTCCGGGATTTTGATGCTGTTTTAAGTGGTAATTAGGCGTTCTTTGTCACATTCTTATCAGTGGAATTTGAAATTTTCTAAAAATTCCTCACCTCCAGCCTATCGTTGTATGATTACTTCGGGTTAGACGAGAAAAGAATCGTTTACTCTCGCCAATGTTGCGAACTGAGAACGGTTGTTCCACGGTAAAGGAGGTTAAGGAGGACAGATAGTAAGAAAGATACCATTTCCGTTCTATCCATAAGGGATAAGGGTGGTAAAATTAATAGGACGCGCCGTTTGATTCCTCGAGGACATTATCTATCAGCGGCGTGGATCCCCGACGGGGAGAACATTTCGAGTCACGAACCGCGGTTGTTCTCGAATGGCTCTTGATCAAGAGCAAGGAAAACGGCTTTAGGTACAATGGCACTTTCTCGGTGCGACTGTACTCGCCGATATAAGGCTGTCCCAGGTGACGAGCTGCCTCGGGCCATGGCACAGCTCTACGTATCCCATGGGACCGTCTCTAGGTTTCTCCTTTTCTCTCTACTCGCTGTTGCTGCTCTTCTAATCTCCTCTCTTATCCTCCGTCTCTCTCCCGCCTTCTCTCTTTTTCTTGCTCTCGCACCGAGAGGGGAACCGGCGAACGTGTGTAACACGAATAAACGCACACGTGGAGCGGGATTCGATGCATGCGTGTTTCGCCACGCTGATGCACCTGTGTACTCGCCTGAAAACACTTCGAATCGTCTATACACACGGTGTGTAAGTCTTTTAAATTATAAGCGAGCTTCGAAAGGGAGGATTGAATTGGTTGGAATTTTTTCTTTCGAGGATCGATGGGAGGATTTTAATTTTACTTGTGTGTGTCAATTTGAAGGAATATTCTGTGTTAATAGAGGAGAACTGTTGGATTATTAGAGGAGGAATGAGTGTGCGTATGTGTAAAAATGATCAACACAGTAACCTCTGTTTAGTATGGGTGGCCGCTGATATGCTTTTGTTTTTCTTAGCGTCTTGTCGATCTCTTATCGATGGCGTAGAGACGCGCCTTCCTCGCGTATAAAACAAAGAAGAATTTATAATTGAAATACCATCTTTTAATTTGTTACCTTAAATCCCAATGAGAGCAGATTGTATCTTTTGGTGCTTTTATAAATTGAATGTTAAATATCGAGGGGAATGTAGGAAGGGAAAGATTGAACGGTAGGTTGTACCATATCGAGCTTGGCTCACCTGTCTGTGTCTGATCATGGCTTACTCATTCTACTGCGGACAGAGTGCGCTACTCTGCACGAATGCGAAACACACTCTGCAATTCGAATTACCACTTTTAGTGTCCCATATTTCCTGATTAAAATTACACCGTGTGCAGCTTGACGGTGGAAAAATTTTCTAATTTAAAAACGTGTCTATGTGTGTGAAAGAAATTGTACAGAGGTAGAAGTATATTTTGAATATCACATTTACACATGTACGTAGAACGTTGTTTCCGTGGAGATTGTAAAAATGTAGAAATGTGTGTTACGAATTAATCGTATGCATTCGAAATTGTAATTGTGACGGCGCACAAACGTGATACCGTATCTGTGATCTCGCATGCATTCCAAATTACGCCTAGGACATTATACAAACCTAAATTCGTGCACGTGCACGATCATATCTGCCCAGACGTACAAACCTGGAATCGTGATCGTAAATTTTCACTTGCGGCCACGTATTCCTCTGTAACAATGCTGCGTCATCGTCGAAATACAATGTTGCTTCGGTCCCCGTGTTTCGTTGTTAATCGAATTCGAACTTTGTCACTCAGTGTCGCTGTTAGTTGGAACTTCGACCGAGCTATTATTTTTATATTCGACGCACGCATACTGGTTTGCGGGTTTACCTTTGCGTCTTGTACCAAATACGCCGAAAATTTTAAAACGCTACCTCATAGTTTGGGAGACTTCGAATTGCAGGAAATAAAAGGAGAAAAAAAATTGAAACTCTCGCGTGCAATATGATAATCGTCTATTTTTTTAACTGTTGAATGTACACACTGTGGATTGAAAAATTGAACTTCGATTTTATCCTTTCTATCAAATACGTGCACCGAAAATTTCGAAACTTGGAATTTCAGGAAATAAAAAGAGAAAAATATTCAAATTCCCGCGTGCAGTATGCTAATCTCTTTTTTTTTTTTTTTATTACTATTGAATATACATACTCTAGATTGAAAAATTGGACTTTAATATCATACCGTTTACCAGATACACCGACAATTTCAGAACTTCGAATCGCAGGAAATAAAAAAATTCAAATTCCCGCGCATAATGTGCTAATCCTTTTTTTTTAATTTTACCATTGAGTACACGCGCTCTAGATTAAAGAATTGACCTTCAATTTCACACCTTCTCCCGAATACACCGAAAATTTCCAAACTTCGAATCGCAGGAAATGAGAAAAGAGGGGAAAAAAATTCAAACTCTGGCGTACAGCGCGCTAATCGAACGCAGGAATATCGGTAAAAGATTAACGAAACATTAACGCGAGTGTTGCGATACGGTGACGACTGCAATCGAAAAGAAGGCGGCGAGGGGCTAGGGGGAGGAGGAGAGGTGGTGGTACCTGGTGGAATAACGTTGGTGTAATTATACGAGTGGAGAGAATCCAGGCGAAATACGCGTCTGACGATGAAGAAAATAATTACGTCGGGATACGGAGATTAAAAAACCATGCAATTTTTGCGCCAAGCATTTTTCCACACGTGCACACGCGGAAGCTGGTCGAATAACGCGAGAGTTGATTTACAACGGGCAGCAGAATGTTCCTCCGCAACGCGCGCGTATTTTACGCCCGGCTACGCGTATTTACGCGGGATCGTTCGCGTTGGTAGAGCCTTTCTGAATAGTGGTGCACTGTAATGTTCGACGAACCGTACTCATTATTCCGGGGCCGAGTACTTTCTCGCTAAAAAGTCGACTTGCTTTATCGAAAATTCTGCATTTAGATTATCACCACCAGGTCTGATTCATCGATGGTAGGTTAAAAAGAACGTTTGTTATTGTTAATTAGAGCTTCCCGTGTATTCTGAAATCGCGAAACTTTCGAATCGCTTGTTTAACTTTAGTGCGGTTTTCGGGTCACTTTTGACCCATCGCTTTCTTATTTTTTTCGTAATTTCGTTACTCTCGAGGGGTTTTGAAATCGCTTATTTAACCCTGGTGCGGTCTTTGGGTCATTCTTGACCCATCGCTTTTCTATTTTTTTTGGTAACTTTGTTACATTCGAGGGGTTTTGAAATCACAAAGCTTTGGAGTCGCCTGTTTAACTTTAGTGCGGTACTCGGGTCATTTTTGACCCATCGCTTTTTTTGTTTTTTAAATAACTTTGTTACTTTTGAAGGATTTTGAATCGCTTGTTTAACAAAAAGAACGTTTGTTATTGTTAATTAGAGCTTCCCGTGTATTCTGAAATCGCGAAACTTTCGAATCGCTTGTTTAACTTTAGTGCGGTTTTCGGGTCACTTTTGACTCATCGCTTTCTTATTTTTTTAGTAACTTCGTTACTCTCGAGGGGTTTTGAAATCGCTTATTTAACACTGGTGCGGTCTTTGGGTCATTTTTGACCCATCGACTTTCAAATCACGAAACTTTGGAACCGTTTGTTTCACTGTAGTGCGGTTTCCGGGTCATTTTTGACCCAAATGGAACGCAAGAACGCACTAGACTTAATTGTACCGAAATATCAATCGAAAATTTGTCACCCTCCGTCAGAAATATCTAGAGAATATCTCCCGCATTCCCGCGAAACGCCTGCACATTATTGTTAATTCTCAAGATTCTCCGCTGATCTCTTCTTTGTGAATTTAGAGAGAGAGAGAGAGGATCGCAGAGAGTCAGGGAGCGTGTTCGAAGCAGCAGCGTAGAATATTTTCAGCGAGACAACGCGTAGATCAAAGTTAAATTAACTGTTTGATCTCTGATTTCTAATGCACTTTGGCCGTGGTGGTGTTCGCGTGGCGGCGTTTCGGTGCGTGTGCCACGCCGTGAACATCAGCGCTAGCCGCTGTATACCGAGAAAATATGATACGGTCTCGAGTGACTAGACCTTCTCGTTCCGTCATTATAAACTCGCTCTCTCAGCACCGCTATTCCTCGCTCATATCTAATACGATTGTACTCGCGGCGGTAAACTTGTGCAGATGCAACTGCAACTGCTACTCGATGGAGGCGTTCGCGGTTCTTCCCCAGGTATATCACCTTAGACCGCCATTTCCTTCGGTGTACCACCTCTGCAACTCTGTAGAAAGCTCGTCAGATTGATTCGAACGGTGCAGGAAAAGTATTTTAGTTCAGATCCTCGTTAGTGTGAAAATTTAATATCGATATCGTTATTATTTATGTAAAGGACCTAAGGTGTGCAATAACGACGCTGATAATTCTCAGAAATATTGATTTTGGATCGCTAATAAAAATGAACCAAACGACAATATTCGTTTCTTTGTAAATTTCACAACTTTTCCGATACGAACGGTGCAGGAAAAGTGGAAATTTCGGAGAAAAGTATTTTAGTTGTGATCCTCGTTAGTGTGAAAATTTAGGTAAAGAGTCTAAAGTGTACACATTCTCAGAAAAATAGTGATCAGAAAAAGTAATGATTTTGAATCAATCACACGACAATATTCGTTTCTTTGTAAATTTCACAACGTTTCCAATACGAACGGTGCAGGAAAAGTGGATATTTCGGAGAAAAGTATTTTCACGATCCTATTTAGTGTGAAAATTTAGGTAAAGGGTCTAAGATGTACTAATTCTCAGAAAAAGTGATGACTCTGAATCACAAGAAAAAAAAACCAATCAAACGACAATAATCGTTTCTTATTAAATTTCATAACTTTTCTATTAAAGTCATCATTGTTTAATTGTAGAACAGCGTCTTAACCCTTCACCCGAGAAAAATCGCATCCTTCCGGAGCGTCGAAACATTTCCAACAGAATTTCCTCTAATTAGACCATCGTTGCTATTTAATTATCGATACCTGAAACCAATTCAGACAGGTTGTAACCTGACGGTATCAGGATCGATCGTGTGTATGGTTGTTTAAGGGGAAGCGAGTAGGTGGCTTTTGAAAAGAGAAGAATAAGGACGGAATACCACCTGTTATTCGCGGCGCAAACGAATGAGAAAGCCTCGAGGAAGTTTGCGAGGCACGCTAATAACTCCAGGGTACTGGTGCTCGTTGTCGAGGCGCTTTAGTCTCCGCGGTAAAACTTGGTAACTCGAGGAGATAAAGGTAGCACGAGTCAGTGTCCCGAGGCCATACTAACGATCCTCCTCCTAGATCGCGCTCGTATCTCACCGTCTCATCTTCTTCCACGACATCTCGTCTTCCACCTAGTCAGCGGGCTTTGTCAGCCTCGCTGGAAAATTGTCTTAGCCTCGATTCTTCTTCTTTTTTCCCACTTTCAGCGAATGACTTTGCTGTAGGTGTGTGTCTTACTTCTTCTTTGATTCATCAGTTTCTGATTTTTTCTTTTTTTTTTTTTTTACCAAGGGAAATATGGTTTCGTGAAAATTTGAAGGGGATATTAGGAAGGGCAAGCTATGGATTTTGCTTGCAAATTTTTATACAATTAGAAGCTTAGAAAGAGTGATACAATTTTGGGAGAATTTACTGTTGGCGAGAGTAATAATCAATTTTTAAATTTACTTGAAAGAGGAAAATCAGTGGCGTTTTTGACAAATTTGTGGCGAAGATATAAATTATTATTAATAGGAAGCTTAACAATTTTTGGAGAATTTACCGCTGGCGAGATTAATTATCAATTTTAAAATTCACCTAAAAGAGGAAAATTCACGATATCAGAAGTGTTTTAAAATTTAGTTAAAAGAGGAAGATTCAGAATTTCAGTGGCGTCTTTGACAAATTAGTGGCGAAGATATAAGTTATCAGGAATATTAGAAAACTCGATCTGTTCATTTCACTTGCAAATTTTTATTACAATTGAAAGCTTAGAAATGGTGATACAATTTTCGGAGCATTGACTATTGACCAAATTAATTATACTTAAAAGAAGAAGATTCACAATTTCACTGGTGCATTTGACAAATTTGATTACCGAGAACACAGCAGCAAGAAATTGCATTCCGCTGTCGATGATGTTCCAGAATACGGTATTAAACGGCGATATCGAAATGTGACGAAGCCAGGACAGTGCACCTAGGGACCGGAAGACCGGTGAGCCAACTTAACTTTCGCGCGAATGGTGTAGGTATCGGGTGCTGTGCTAACTTTATGCTAATCTTTCTCTCCTTGGGCTGTAACGTTGTTCCGCGATAGCTGCACGCCGCCTGATGTCTCTTTCGACTCGTGCATCGCTATCTAATTAACAAAACCTCCCGCCCTCCCAAACAAAAATTCTCCAATAATCACACATTGAAAAAAAAATCGCACATTCAAAAATTCACACCGTGCACGAAAAGGCAACGATTGAAAGTTCACGGTGCCACTCTAACAGTTAAAGTCCAATCTAGCAAAACCAGCGAACCAGCCCCAGGTTAAACAAATTCACCGCAGGCCAATTTCCCTCCGTTTTAAACAAACAAAAGGGACAATCCCGGTGTCATTAGATTCGCGTTGCTTCAATTCGATTCCATGAAAAACCACCCCCGGTACGACACGTGGAAAAGGTTAGGGGTAAAACGGATGGAGGATTTACGCAGGACCCTTGGATGGGGTGGGAGAGAAGCAACCCTTTCGTTGAGCGAGAAGCGCACGTCAAAAGGCACGGTTTGCGCAATAATTTCGAGATCGCAACCACGCTAATTCCTCGACTAATTGGCTACGTCAGGCCGGGGGAAAGGGGGGCGGCAAAGGGGGAGGCGAGCTTACAGCTCGGTGACGTCATGTTTATGATACGCAGGTGTGTGCGCCGCTTTATGGTTCATCTCGCCTCGTGAACTATGACCTCGATCGATAGCCACGATGTCCGACCACAGGAAATTCTACGTGGATTGATCCGGTTTGTATTTGCGAAAAATTTCCCTGGCACGTCACTGGAAACGTGTGTGTTTTTTCTTCGTTCTTACGATGGATGTATCTGAACGATGGTTAGCGGGAGAAATTGTTGCGTGGGAAATTCTTGGGGAAAGCTCGCGACCTGTGTGTGTGGAAGTTTCGTGTACTATTCGTGGCGAGTTTTACCTCGTTTGAAACACCGGTCGAGTTCCTTGGAACTTGGAGAACCTCGAAAGAAGGATTTGCCACGGATGGAGAGGAATTTGAATGGGGAAATTTCCAGATTTTTGTATCGACCGCGAGAGCTTCGATCTTTGGGCAATTTTTTAGTTATCGTTGTACGTGGAAGGGTCGAAGAATTGTTAGAAATTTCGATGAACCACTTGTCAATAAAAAAAAAAGGATCGATCGGTTGATTTTTGGCAGGTGGAAAGACCCGTAGGCCAGTACGTTTCGAAAAGTCGTCGCGGGCAAACGGTTCGGAGCTGTGGAGACGTCCCAGCAGGGACATCCGGCCAAATTAATTCCTACGAAGGCCACCGGTATCTATATCTATATACGCTGGCCACACACAGGCGCGTGCATGCACACACACACACACACACACAACGGTGTTTCAGGGCACGAAGACAGAGAAGGCTAGCAGGCGATCCTTGTGCGGTGGCGAAGTACAAGGAACAGCCATCTTTCTCAGAAAGAAATTAAACTTTTCCCCGAGGTATACTTTCTCTTTTTCTATCCTCCTTTCTCCCTTCGCCCACCCGGCCTTTTTCTCTCTCTTCCTCGTTCCGTGTATAGACGTTAGGGTGGGAAGGTCGAAGGATACCAGAGCAGGACATCGTCGTAGGACGCTCTGAAGGGTGGCTCTGGCTAGCCTATTGCTATTGTTTGCGTTACTCCCGAGGGAAAACCGCCTGCCCTTAACAGTGGCATGTGCCGATGACACTGTACCGGGTGTCCGGGATATTGCCGGATTTCGACAGAATGCCAGGCCAATCTGGTGTCCGTTTGAAAGGATACTGCGATTTCATTCGACTCTGAGTAGCTCGTGTTCTTCGATTGTTTCCTATGTAAAGGGATCAGACAATACGGAAGATTTTCGGGGATGGATTTTTCGACTCAGCTCGGCTATTCTGGGGTTTTTAGGGTTTCGCGGGATATTTTCGGGTGAGTTCAACTGGGTTTTTGTGGAACTTTGAGGACACTATTTTTGGGATTCTGCAGTGTGCTATTTAGGTCTCTTCGTTTTTCCTGAAAATTGTATTTTTTGGGGTATGCTTTGGAATCCATCTCTTCGTTTCTCCTGAAAATTTTATTTTAGGGATTCTTCAGTGTGCTCTTTAGGTCTCTTCGTTTTTCCTGAAAATTGTATTTTTTGGGGTATGCTTTGGAATCCATCTCTTCGTTTTTCCTGAAAATTGTATATTTTGGGATATACTTTGGAACCCTTTCTCTTCGTTTCTCCTGAAAATTTTATTTTAGGGATTCTTTAGTGCGCTCTTTAGGTCTCTTCGTTTTTCCTGAAAATTGTATATTTTGGGATATACTTTGGAACCCATTCTCTTCGTTTCTCCTGAAAATTTTATTTTAGGGATTCTTTAGTGCGCTCTTTAGGTCTCTTCGTTTTCCCTGAAAATTTAATTCTTTCGGTATGCACTTGAAACGATACTGTTTTGAATCCTTCGCGTACAGCAAGTAGGAAGAAACGGAAGTTCAAGGATCGTTTTAAGTTTGTCAACTGTTCTTGTCATAGGGATTTCTTTCGGACAAGTTAGAAACTTAGAATCGGCTGCAAAAGGACCAGCGGCCTTCTTCTCCAGGCCTCTGAAAATGTCACCGGTGGCCGTTAATTAAAATCGTATCAGTCGGAGAACTGCTGGAGAGCTTAATTGAATTGCCTGTTGGAGGGCCGTGTTTTCGTTAGTCCCTGGAACTATCGTAAAAGTATAGGGTGACACGTTAATCAGGGATGAGCAGTGATTAAAATCGAATTTTTCAGGCGAGCTCGTTTCTTAATACAATTTACAACATTTTTTCACCTTTGATCCCCTTCGAACTGATAAGAAATCCACACAGTCCGTCTGTTCGAAAGATCGATTGCTCGCCGAGAAAATTTAGCCAGCGCCGAGGTCGTTGATAAAATACCAACTCTCCGGTAATAATCGCAGATCTCGGCGAAGATTAATAAACGATCCAGCAGATCTTCGAGTAACTCGTGTTTAACATTCCGATTCGAACCTCTCTCCGCGGGACGAGAACTTAAATCGGAACCACGAAACTGTCGCGCGATATTATAAACCGTCTCCTCGAAATCGTGAATTCTAATTTATTATATCTGTTTTAATTATATCGTCGAGATAAGGATCGCAGGATGAGCGTGGATGTGAAACTCATTTCTGGAATTCTGCACGATGGATTAAGTTGAAAACGCGGTCGAAATCCAATTCGACTGGCGTACACATTAGCCACGGGGCTTTCATAAATAATTTATCACGCTGTTTAATATTTATTGCGCGATCCTTGCGGCAGCGGGTCAAGTTGTACCGGATAAAGTTAGTTACAAGAAGGAGGAAATGTAAGTAAGCGTTGCAAGTGGAAGAAATCCTTTCGAGTCCTCTTCCTTTTATTCTTAAACCCCTGTTCGTGAGATTTCATCGATCACCGTTTCATCCACTCTTAAACACTTCGTAATTTATCTGCGCTGTTGTTCGGAAATATTGGGCGCAGTAGTGAATTCTATCCGACTTTTCGGTCGAATCGAAGATTTATTTGGGAATAACGAAAACAGATGGATCGTTGAAATTGTTTCCATTAATCTCGACGACTTTTTGGCAGCTTGTTAACCCTTATGTGAATAACGGGTACCCTTTTGCGTAATTCTCGCTTAAAATATTTGATCTTCCAGGTGAAAGATTGAAATATCCGGCCAGATCGTTGCTATTTCGCACATTTCTCATCCACGTTTGCCTCAAGTTTCGAATTTTGTTATCAGCGAACCGCTAAAATTGGACGATAAAGTAGACGACAATTCTGGTTATTGACATAAGGGTTAATACTACCACGATGGAAATTTTCATCCACTCTTAAACACTTCGTAATTTATCTTGCGCTGTTGTTCGGAAATATTGGGCGCAGAAGTGAATTCTTTCCGAATTTTCGGTAGAATCGATGATTTCTTTGGAAACAACGAAAACATGGATCGTCGAAATTATTTCCATTATTCTCGATGACTTTTCGTCACTTTTTTGCCAGCTTTGAATCAATTATGTGAATCCAACCGGAGAGAATTCATTTCTATTCGTTTCTAATAATAAGACACCCGGTATGCAATAATGTTTCAAAGTTAGAAAAACTTGGTGTAACAAAATCTACTATCAATCATTTCCACTACCCTAACAATTTGACAAATTATTTCCCTCACATTCACCGGGTATCCAAAAACTGATACACTCAGTTACACCTCTAACCTACAAAAATTACAAATACGACGATATTAAATTTAAAAAAAGTAAAAGAAAAGCGAACACGTTTTGCACAGGAAGAATAGAAAAATCGGAACGAGGGTGAAATATCGAGCTGGCGTTGAACATAGGAAAAATCTCGGCGACTTTGTACGATTCGCGATAATTACATTTTCACGAAGGAATTTGTAAAATGGCGTCCCAGAAAAATACAGGTCGAGGTTCAAGTCGTCAGATCCCGTCTGCTCCTCTTGGTTGCATAATGGAAACGCTTGGCAAGGCTTATGAAAGAAAATTCCTGGCGTAAGGGGAGCGCGAGCGCGAGCTCTACGTTCAATTTGGGTCGAATGAGAACCAGCGGCATGAGAGCCACTGGCGGTGTTCCCGCGGGACCACTGGGAGCAGTGGGAAGCCTCTGTACCCGTGCTGGGGCTATAGCCGGCTACGCCACGGACGGGGGACTCCCCAAGGAGGTAATTACCCTCCCTACGTTCGCCCAGCCACCCACAAGCCATCGCAACTTCAACTCCTGCCGGAGTTACATGCTAATACAAAACCAAAACCGGTTCCCAACAGCTTCGAACGCCCGCCCGAAATTTATACGCGTCCACGCTACGACAATCGTAACCGGCCAGGCAAACTATATACTTGACCCTTTTGCGCTCGATTAAGTGTCTTAGGTTAGGTCAGGTATCGATCACTTTTTCATTTTCTTTTCTCTTTTTTTTTTTTTGTTTGATCTCCGGCGAAATCTGTTTGGGAGTGTTCTTCGGGAATGATGCGAATTAGTGGAAATTTGAAAATTCTA
Source organism: Habropoda laboriosa (assembly GCF_001263275.1). NCBI lineage: Eukaryota > Metazoa > Arthropoda > Insecta > Hymenoptera > Apidae > Habropoda > Habropoda laboriosa. Next base: position 1,444,680 of record NW_017100187.1, on the reverse strand, counting down.
AGTATTTTTTCTTTTGTGCTTCTTTTGCTTTGATCACACATGAAATTAATTAGGGAACATTCTTCGGGAATGATATGAATGATTGGAAATTTCGAAGTTTTGGGTATTTCTTTTTTTTTTCATTTTTGCTTTGATCTGCACGGAAGGAAATTTCGAAATTTTAAGTATTTTTTTGTTCGATCTCCTATGAAGTCAATTCGGGAATGATACGAACGATTGGAAATTTCGAAGTTTCAAGTATTTTTTGTTCGATCTCCTATGAAATCTCCTATGAATTATTAGAAACTTGGAAGGTTTAAGTGTGACAATTTTTCGCGAGAAAGACTTTCAAGTAATCCCTCTAAATTAGGCTTACCGATGGGAAAAGTTAGAGAGGTATTAGGTGAGATTTCGAGGGCTCAAAGAGGGAGTTCGTAGGGCCATTGGAGAATTCGAGGTCTCTTCTGATTCGCGATTCATCGAACACCGCATGATTAACGTAATACGATTGATTAACCGAGAAAAGCTGATATACTCGTGTTCACCGTAATCAGATGTACTGTAAGTATTTAGTATCACTTCTGAACCTCGCAAAACCAAGAACCTACTTACTTACTATCGCCTTTAAAGGTTGCAATACAAGGCTGATAACTTCCTCTCAAAGATATCCGAATCTACGTGAAATTTGTCCTCGAACCGTGATCTCGTTGCAACGTAATGGGAAATCTAAAATTCCAGCAAGTGAAATGTTTTTCCTCCCCACTCTCTCCTTTTCCGACCGTTCACGTAGTATATTTCGGTGGCAACGACAAACTGATTACCAACAGTGTCCCAAGCGCGGCCTTGGAACTCCCAAAAGTCATACTCGTAAAAAAAGACTATTGTACACCGCGGACTTCCGGGTTATTTATACGAGTTATCTCTTCTCTGAAACCACGAGCCGCGCCCGCTGCAACGTTTCGCGGCCGCCGTGACTTATGAGCGATGATAATTCCAACAGCTTGAGCATCGCCATCCCAGGACCTTCTCTCCACTTACGCTTCTGTGTCGCCTTATCAATGAATTATTCCCCGTTTCGAATAAATCATTAACCGGTGGATCGAGAACTTGGCAAAAGGGCACGCTCGTGCGCAACTTGTTGTCGCGATACTCCTTTGAGAATCGCGGGCCTGTTACTGTTTTAGAAGGTTACTTTCGCGTATTGTTGCTTTGTGAATGATTCAGAACGAGAAGAAGAGAGTACGCGGAATGATCCTTGTTTTTCTTTTTCAAATTGATCTTGTAAATTAGAATTGTTCGTCGATAGATTCTTTCGCGGTTCGAATGCACCAATTCTTTTTATTTCTAGAGAGGTTAAATGGTATCTACAGCTTTGAGAATTTTTTAATCGTACCCCGGTCGAACTCTGGCTTTAATTTTAATTGGCGTTTTCACAGAGTTGAAATTAGTTTTAATCTGAAAATCGAACAAATCTGTTTACGTACCTTGCGCGTGGAAATGTGGAAAAATTAAAATAAATAAATTTCGAGTAAAATTCGTCCGACGAGTAAATCAATTTTAAACAAATTTTCGTGGAATTTCAAACAACGAATAATTACAGATGTAATCTCTCTCTCTTTCTGGTAATCAGATTCGAAACTTTTCATCGGAGGGTATTTAAAAAAAGGAATGAATTTTCCAAGGTTTTTCTTGGCGCGTATCTCGCAGGGGAGGCATGATCGATACACGTTTAAGGGAAAAAGTCCGATCGCGGTGTACAAAAGGGTCATCGGTGGTTGTTTCGCACAAGTTACGCTTAAAGTTGCGCATACTCCAGTGGGAAATTTGAATTTTGGCCAGTTTTCCTCGACGCTGGCCCAAGGTGGTTCGGTCTCCTATGCACAGGAATGGGCTATGGGAGCCAATATCACCGGGGTATGGCTCCCATGGGGCTGCCACGGCTCTTTTCCACCCTTTCTCGTATTATACGCATCCGTGTAGCAAAAGGGGTCGCGCATGTTCTGGCCCGCTTACCGTCGCCTCGTGTATCTAAGTTCGTTCTGCTCGATCGCACAAAATCCCATGAAATTTCAATGCGGACCCCTATTAGGCGGTGTGTTTCCTGAAATTACGCCCGTGGATTTTCGGGACCTGGACTCTCGACCGACGGCGTCTCCGGTATCAATTCACGAAATTGACAGAGTTTCAGGTCTTCTGGAAGATTTGTCATACACCACCGGTCAAATCTTTGGAATCACTGTGCATTGTAAGTTGCACGAAAATTTCCAGAAAAAAGTTTGCAATTTTAAGAAACTCTTAACGAATTTTTTATCATTCAAATCAATCGAAATGAGGTAAAGTGCTATTGATCTCTACAACATCAATACCGATGTAAATTGGCAGGTAGTGTATGTGTTTGTGACGCACTAGCTCTCCACATTTACGGTATTATTTACATTTTACATGTAATTTCTACGTTATAAAAACGCAAGGTTTGAGTGTTTAATGAGTAATAGGTGTGGATCTGTGCAGGCATCTATCGTATGTAAAATTGTAGACTAGAAATTTCAGTTAGGCAGACATTAGGTCCCATCAGGCCCGCACGCGGTATGTAACGCGGAATATTCATGACCGCCTAATTGGGAAAGCCGCGTTAGGGCCGCATTAGGCTTTCCCAATGACTATTCAATGAGGCCCATATTAGAATAGCTTTATTAGGGTAGCTTTATTAGAATAGCTTTATTGTCATTGGGAGACATTAATGAAATCTCACGAGGAATATCTCGTCAAGACACTGTATCGATTAAATTGTAAAAACTTTTGTCTTGTTCAAAGCTCTCACGCAAACGTACGTCCGACACTGAGATGTCTGTAAATATTCCTACGTAGAAGTTTGAGAGCCCCACTCCACCTAATCTAGGTGTGCGCTCGACCACCCCCATTTGGGCCACGTATGGCAACAGTTAGGAATGCCCAATTTAGGCATGCATCGTTCCTTCCGTATTAGGACCTAATGCGGTAACGATTAGGCTTGCAGCATTTAGGTGTGCCTAATCGCTTCCGCATTAGGCCCACATTCGTCTTTAGGTATGCCTAACTGAAATTCTAGTCGGGTATTAACCCTTAGTGTTTTTCGTCAATAATTCAAAAACGAAGCTTCAAACAACATTTTGGTAAGTTGTTCAGAGTTACCCCAGCAACCCCCCATTTCCGGGTGTTCGAAGAGTTACGGGACACCCTGTGTAGGGTAATTCCGGGAGACGGACCAGGCAAGTATTTCCTACATTATCCGGCAAATGTGGAACGCGTCGGTATTCTTTTGTTTTACGGAAAGCGATCGAGCGTGGCTTTCGGTGATTTTTCCTCCATATCTGGCGGATAATGTAGGAAATACTTGCCTGGTCCGTCTCTCCCGGAATTACCCTATTATATTGAGATACCTACTGATGTTTTGAGAACATATGTCACTGTTCTAATTTTTTTAAAGTTAAATCATTTCAAAATTCTCTCTCCTTGAAATATAAATAAGTATGTGAGTTTATGGCAAAGCCAACTATTTTTGTTGCTGGTTGTGTTCGTAGTGTTTATCGTTCTCAAAGGGTTAAGCATGTAAATCGAAGAATGTGAGAAAGTAACTGAGATAGCGAACGCGTTAATTAACGAAATATTTAATATTCAGCTCTCTTTAGATTTCAAATACAGTGTCGCTCTAAAAGAATTGCAATTTAAAGAAACGAAGAGCTTAAATAACGATGACAATTATATTTTAACAAGTATCCAACTTCAGTCCACAGAAATTTGCACAGATTCGACACTCGAAAGGGTTAACGACACGTGACGAACTTATATCACCGTTGCTAAATGTAGCAAAACGTTCTGTTTCAGAATACTTGCAAGAGGGAAGGCCATCGCCGGTCCAAGGGCCAGACTTGGAGAACCAGAACAGCCTCGACAGTGGTGAGTCATAAAGTTCCCATCGCAAAGGGTTGTATCTTTCCGCGAAATTTTCACTCGATCAGCAGTCCATAAAAGACGAGCGGAAAGGAAGAGGCAGAGATTCTTAAGTAGTACCGCGACCCATAAAAATCTCGGAGATCCGGAGGAGATCCTAACAAGCAGCGAAACCACCGCGATAAAGAGGGTTCGGTCTCTCCCTTTCTCTTCCTCGTTCTCGCCTCGTTTTTTTTTTTCAAACGCACGTTCCCTTCCTGGACCGAAGAATACACTTTCGTGTCCACAGAAATTGCCAATTATTCGACAAAACCGGGGAACAATGGATAATTCGAAGATTTCGATAATTAGCTCAATCGCACTTTGGAGGAACTGCAATTTGCAACTTTTCAACGTTTAATTACTACGCTCGGCATTTTCTTAATCTCGTTTCGCCGTGTGTGCTTCGATATCAATTACGCTAATTTCAATGAAGCGAGCACGAAGTGTCGGGACTCGGTCTTTCACTCGAAGGTGCAAGGTTTTTATCAGACCCGTGGGACGCCTCGAAAATTTCTCCTACATCCAGTTTATACGGCCACGAGTTTCCACCAATTCGACATACGCTTAGGTAATTCGATTACCTGGGAGTAACAGAGGACCCAGTTCGGTTTGACTCGGTCTTACTCGACCGATCTCCCAAGTCCATTTACTATCTACACGGAATACTGTCACAGTGTACAATTAACTACTTCGTCCGATTGATCTGGTACAGTGATTTGCAGACGAGAATAAGCTTGGAGTAACCTACAAACCGGACAAGAATTTTCGTTCTTCTTTTTTCAGAGAAATTATGAAAAAGTGTAGGTGTGAAATAATAGGGAGTCCACGTTGCGTGGAACATCCTGTACAATCTAGCTCGCCGCTTCGTTACGTGCGCTCTCATTCATGGTGTGTATAATGGTGAAAATTATGGTGACAAATACAAATCGCACCCATGATAATTTCTCTGTCTGCGTCTCTTCTATCCTTGTACTCAAGCAACGCGTACACTTCAACCCCTGCGTTCTCAAAATTCGCAAAATTTACAAATTTCTTCACAGAGAAGCCGAAATAAAAAAAAAAATGAATTCCGTCCAACAAATTCGCAGCGGTGAAAAAGCGGCCGAACACAGAAGGAGAGAGGTCAGAAAGATCAGCGAACCAAGAAAGGAAAGAAAGAAAAAAAAGTCACAGAGAGACAGGCGCAACACACCCGTACACAAAAGATTCCCGAGCATATGCCACGATATATCCGACAAAGTGCATGCAAAGGGTGGCAGAATCGTTGTGGCGCACGCAGAACGGGTAGCCGCGCCACTAAAGGGACACATTTATGTCTTCCCAGGAGTGCGTTAGCTAGCTGGCTAGCCGCCGGCCAAAGCCAACCCTCTCGGCCTTATTCACGGACCAGGAGAGAGACCCGCCAAACCCCACCCTATCTCTCCAACGCACACCAACTTCTCTCCTTTGCAGGGTGAAACTAAAGCCCTCTCTCCCTCCCTCCCCTCGCTACCGAATCTCTGTGTGTTGCTGGACGGTAATCGAATCAGCGCGGTCGCATCACGATTCCGCGGAAACTCGTTCGTCGACGTCGAAGCCGCAATTTCGATTACGCCCTCTCGAGAAGTGCGCGGCGCCCGGCTGTGTTTGCTCGTCCGGCAAACAGCACCCCCGCCGACGTATATTTTACTCCCTTAAAAACGCGCCCACCTTTTCAGCCTGTAGCGTGTCCTCGAAATTTCAAGGTAGCAGCTAGGGGTGCGTTCTTTTTTCAACCCTTTCTCCACTGTCGGCGCCTGTGGAGCTATATTGTTGAAGCCTTTGGCGCACTTTCAGTTTCTTTTAATAATTAATTGTACCTTCACGCACTTCCATCTTAATTTGGTAAATCGAATTTTGAAACGATGAGGAAAAAATCGTCGCGTGTTAAAGTCTGCCGTAGCGAAAGGGTTAAAGGCGGGAATTTTTCGGGGGTTGAAATTTAGAAATTTCGATCTAAAAGTCGATCGTTCGTGGAACCAGTGATTCTCCTAGTCTCGCAATTTCTCAGACAACTCGCGTTCAAATCTGCCGCAACGAAAGGGTCAAGAACGAGAATTTTTCGGGGGTTGAAATTTAGAAATTTCGATCCAAAAATGATCGTCCCTAGGACCACTGATTCTCCTATACTCTCCCAATTTCTCAAGCGAGTCGCGGTTTTCTCGTTCTTCAGTCAGTCAGTCAGTCACTCGATTCTCTCCCGTCCCTTCCCTCTTTTTCTTCTTTTTTTTTTTATACCCCAGAGAGCCATTGCAACTTTAAGCGGCTCGCATTACGAGCGTTCGGCTCGTTTCTCTCGGTTCGGAGATTGCTCGAAGCTGCTCCCTTCTTTCTACTCTTAATTTAGCCGCCCCCTTAGGCCTGGCCAGCTCCACTCCGTCTCTCCCCTCTCCACTTCTGTCTGTTCGTGACTGTCCCCGTGAACCACCCCTTGGAATTCATTTCAGATGTTTATCCGCGCCTCGAGCGGGACAGAGTCGATCGCGCGAGGATCGACGGACGGATTAACTTGCTCGAGCTGTGATTCGACCGTTTCGGGGGATCTTTAAAGAGGGGCTCCACGGGCGACAAAGGGTTCGTTGCTCGTGATTAATCGACCTCTGTGTCTTGCTCGGTTTCCAGCTTAGAACGGGAGCTTGTAACACGAACAGCGCACCCCTTTTTTGCGCGGGGTAATTGGGCGGGATCCTGTGGACGGTAATTATGCTTGGACGAGGTTCATCGATCCATCGGCTGTTTCAATCTATTCTACTTATTCGGCGTTATTGAATTTCTCCGTGTTTATCGGTTCTTCACCCTTTCGCTGCGATTCATTTTTGTACGCAACGCACGGAGAATAACTTGTCAGAGAAATTTTTCTTTCGGCTGCACCTTTTTTATTGGAAATGGGCTGTGGAAATGAAATAGTCTTTGTAAACTCAGAGGAACTTATTATCGGACTCAGAGGAAACGTCTTTACTCTTTCGAATGCTCCAACGATCTGTCTCTGGACACCCAAAACGGGAAAGTTGGGGTCCGCTGGTACCAGTGATGGCGAACCTATGACACGCAAACCGAGCAGATCACAAATAATCATCACACAAACAACGGTGTCTGTCTTCTATCAACGAGGTTCAGAATCGTTAGTTCCGAGCTGAACCATAGCGAGTCTGTACAAGGTCGTAACGCTCGCAACAATTATGGATATTAAGCTAGATTTTTTCCCAATTTTGACACACCAAGCTCGAAAGGTTCGCCGTCACTGGCTTATACCTAGCTTACTCTATTGTATCGCAGTGTGCAGACTCGAAGACGAACACCAGACACATCTGGTGGAAGTCTTAGCGCCTTGGTTTGAAGGAACGCGGAGACATTTTTGTCCTCGCTTCATTATTTCTACAGGGTGTTGTTAGAAACAATCCAACATTTTTCAAATTTCTTTCGTTGAATTAAGCTGGAAATTCTTGGAAGATAGAATTAGAGTAGAATTACAGCAAAAGCGCCTATAAGCGCCAACTATCACTTTTCATTCAAGTTGAAAAAACTCCTCCTTAGATAAGAGAAGTTCACGTTTCGCCTGTAGAGATATGTCAGACAGAATTCTGTCGGTGCAATCCCCGCGTTCCTTGATTAACTAATCCGTAACAACCTCGGTGGACACGCTGAAAATTTAACCCCAGTCCGTCTTCGGACACCGAGAAACCTTCAAGTTTGTCCTGCATTATTACAGAGTCTCTCCTCCCTGCCTGCACCGTTCAAATATCTATATAATCCATTTAATACTGTCGCTACACAGCAAACCCTCTAATTCGTCCAAACACACCTAACATCCTTCGTTTCGAAAATCTTGAAATCTTAATTTCCACGAATTCCAAAGGAACCCTTCACTCGAGTATCTCCCGCAAGCTTCCCATCAGGATCTCCGACTCGAACCCCTTCGGTTCGTTCTAATTGACGTTGAGTGAAACCCGTGTCGATCAATCATCCCTCGAAAAAAAGGAAATAAAGAAGGGAAATTTGTAAAAGACAAACGTGAAGCTAAACCGATGGAGAATGAAGCAACGAGTGGAAAAGGGCGAATTAGTATAGAGGGCTGCGGAGGGACGGGAATCGAAACGAAAATGACAGAGGCGAGGATGAAGAAAGAGAGAGAGAGAGAGAAAGAAAAAATAAAGGGACAGAGTAGCACCGCCAGATGGATGGAAATTATTTTGTCCAGGATCAAATTTGCCGTCCGGGATCGCGGTTGAAGTCGACGGTAATTAGCCAGGACGGACGTGGACATGGACGAGCACTTTAAATGTCCGCCAGCCACCGACCTGCCGCTGTTTAATTCGCTTATTATCTGATAAAGTTCTGACAGCGTCGGCTGGACCGGTGTCACGAGCCTTACCTGGACCATCCTCTGTCCACGTTGGCTCAACTTTGACGAACCTTCACTTTCTTCATTGATATCTGCTGTGCGCAATTTCAACGGATCTTCGCGAAGTTCTCAATCGAATTCAACTTCGGTTTTAGTGGCACTTTCGGTGCTACTGGTGACTGTAGGCGTTTTGAAAATTTGTTTCGGACTGTTGGAGCCTTTTGACGCAGTTCTACCTTAGTTTAACAGTGAATTTTATCCTCACGCAGTTTCGGGCGAAGTAAGATAGTTTGTAGCCGTGATTAAAAATTTACCGTCAGTGACTCAGTTACGCGTTGAAATCTGAAGTAGCGAAAGGGTTAAGTAAGAAGTTTTATAGAGAACTTATGAGAATTTGGATTGGTTATTTTCTTGACGTTGCTAAATAATTCCACTGTTGAAGGGAAAGATAATTTGTAACAAGTAGTTAGAATAGGACGTTTCATTTGTTTTTTAAGTGGTAGAAATGTAGGAAATGGTGGAAATGTAGAAACAATATTGACTATTCTTAATAGATATTTCTCAGTAAGTAATTAGAATAGAATGCCACATTTTTTTCATATTTTTTAACTTTTCGTTTGGATTATAAAAATGGTAAAAATGGTATTTACATCGTGAAAATGATTTTAATTAATGAAACGGGGATTTATGAAATATTAACATTTGTATCGATATAGTTTTTTTAGCTTGTGCTGGAGTAATTGATTGTTTTAGAGTGTTTATTAAAGTGCAGCTTGGTGTTGGAACTTTTAAATTCCCGGTATTTACCCCGCGATATGAACATCTCTCGGAACTCTCTTGGTAGTTCTCTGATTTACCGGCCAGCGGTGTAATCGAGCCTGTAGTTTACTGACTGTCCGTGGCGCTTTGTTCCACAGATCGCAATTTTACCTTGCGCACGTTCTTTAATCTCAAGAAAAAGTGTGACGAAGAAAGAGACGTATCCAATCGTAAAATTTCAAATATTCAAACTTAAAAAATTCATATTAATACCTTTCTTAATTTTTATCCAGAATACTACAATTTCTAAAAAAAAATCTAGTAAATCTTGAAAATCATTAATTTTAAAGTCCCGTCAACTCCAAATTTCATTAACCCCTTAACATATGACAACGTGTCAGACTCGTGGCAGAGATACTGGCGAAGATGCGAGAAACGTAGTTATATCAGTAAGAAAAAGCGATCCTAATTTTCGTTTGAATTTATAAAACTCAGGATTGTGTCAGACTCGTGGCAGAGATTCTGGCGAAGATGCGAGAAAAGTAGTTATATCAGTAAGAAAAAGCGATCCTAATTTTCGTTTGAATTTATAAGACTCAGGATTGTTAAATGTAATTAATCTGTGACAGATTAGTTTTTGTTACCTGATACAGTACTAAAACAGAAAATGGCTGACGCTTAGATGCATAGTCAGAAAAGAAATCATAGGTTAAGGGGTTAACATCTTCTTCAATTTTTATACTTCACACTACAATTTCAAAAAGAATCCAGTAAATCTTAACCAGCATTCATTTTAAAGTTCCATCAACTCGAAACATTCAACCTTAAAAAATTCACATTAATATCTCCTTCAACTTTCATCCACAGCACTACAATTTCAAAAAAATCCATTAAATCACAAACAACATTCGTTTCAAAGTTCCATCCCCACCCTTAGAAAAAAGAAAGACACCCTACCTCCCTAACAGACACAATTCCGTGAAAATCACAGTGCACCGTTGCGCTAACTTCCCTGCAAAGGTGAGTGAAAAGCGAGAGTCGTAAAAACCGTGCACCCATTACCCATGCAGCACCCAGTCCCCTAATCTTCTTTCGGCAAATTAGCACCCTTGCAGCAGTCACTTCCGTTCGCTCGTAAAAACGCGGTTTCCGCTAATAAAATAATAAATACACGTCGTGTGGGACGAGAGAGCGTCTCTCGCACCTGCGAGTATAGGTACTTCTTCCTCCCTTTTTCTTCTCTTTTTTTTCTTCAACCCCCCATGCAGGGCCGTAGCGCTCGCTTTACACCCCCTTACAATGCCTTGGCGTACATTACATACAAGCTGGTTATTTCTCCAGGGAGATCTCTCGCGTGAATACCGCGAGAGCACGCGCAGGGACGCAACACTCGGGGAAAAGCGTTCGTTGTAGGAGGACGGTTTTAGAGTTACCTTCGCGAGAACTTCCCTCTTTCTACCTTCTCTCCTGCGGAATCGTTCAGTTTTTAAAGTTCATCTTAAATCTGGTTTTACGACTGAGTTCGCAAGATTTTTAACGCTGTGAGAATTGTTGGAGACATTTTTTTTAACGGGTAGCATTGTATCATTGGCAAGCACAGGATATAAGTTCGGCCCATTTATGAAGGCTTCATTACTGGTATACAGCGTGCACCCTCTTTTAGTTTCAAACGGAGGCTACTTGGAAAGACAGGGTGAGATTCGGAGGTCAACTATGCGGGGTGAAATCCCTCGTACGTAGGGTGAAAATGCCACTATTTTCAGATGTTTACCGGCAAACGCTCGGTTCTTCCATTTCGATGTAGAGGAGGGTGTACCGTGAGCGTTGTGCTCTCCCTTATCTTCCTCTCTTCCTTTCTCTATCTTTTTCTATCTTTCTTTATATCTCTCTATCTCCCTCTCTCTTTCTCTCTCTGTCTTTCTCTATCTTTCTCTATCTTTCTCTATCTTTCTCTATCTTTCTCTATCTTTCTCTATCTTTCTCTATCTTTCTCTATCTTTCTCTATCTTTCTCTATCTTTCTCTATCTTTCTCTATCTTTCTCTATCTTTCTCTATCTTTCTCTATCTTTCTCTCTCGCCTTTTCTGTCTCTCTCTCTCCCTTTCTCTCTCTGTCTTTCTCTATATTTCTCTCTCGCCTTCTCTCTCTCTCTCTCTCTCTCTCTCTCTCTCACGGCACCCGCGGGAATATAGGCGAAAAGTTTCTTCCAAGCGGAGTATGTAATTCTTAGGAAACTTTCCGTCAGCCAAACCTCGCCGGCGATTTTGCGTTATCGCGTCTTCTTCGAGGGCTCTGGTTATCGTCTCTAACCCAGGCAACAGCCTACTTCACCAAATATCACGCTTTAAGAGATCGTTTCTATCATTCAGTCTCTCCTTCTCTCGAAAAACAACACACAAATTAACCAGTGACGAAAAAACAGAGAAAAATTTTCCATCGAGACAAAAGTATCACCGATCGTTCAACCATACACATACACATATCTCTTTCAATCCTCTTCCGCGATTTCTTCTCTTTTCTCTAATTACCACATATAACTTTGTCTACTCACGATCCCAGTCACTTTGAATTCTGCCCGCGGTACATAAACGACGTAACAGAAGGGGGAAATGAATTCGAAAAAGGTGCAATGGAACACGCAACTCCCCTCAGGCGGGCCGCTAGTCACGATCCATTAATGTTTTTCAGAGTAGTAGCGGATCATTCATAATCTTGTAGCACACATTACGCGTTCGACGATGCGTTAAGAAAAGCCCGTATTCTGCTGGCTCAGTAATTTTAATGCGAATCGAAGTTGAAACCCCGTGTCTCGTCCTGATCGTTTTGTCTCTTCGATCGATACGGTATTTAACCCGTGGGTTCTACTTCTCCGATCTACCTTCCACGTTAAATTCGAACCGATACGTTCACTTTTCAACAGCAAAAGCATGGACGAAAATTTTGCACACAAATCTTTCAGAATTTCTAGCGACACTATTAGGTGTACAAATGAATTCGTCGCCCTTGCGATTAATCAGCTGTAACTTTACTTCGAACTGAATCTCTTTCCCCGCTGTGTTAGAGTTCTCAAGTTGCTTCTATTAGCAAAACAAAACGCTATCGGACTCGATTGCTATTATTGGTAGATTTATTCATTGATATCCTTTATTAACACATTCGCGTCGGATGACGCACATATGCGTCATTCAGGTATTCACTTGGATTCCGAATCACGCGAAATACGTCATTGAGACTTTCACATATCTGTCTGAAAGTAAATTTATAAAACGCTGTAAATGATTGAATTTCTTTTCAGAAATGCCGTGACAGATGTTTCACGAATTCTAATAATTGTATACGTTTTACGAAAAAGTAATTTACCACATTCTTGAAAATTTCTTTGAAAAATAATAATTAGTTGAAAAGTGACGATTGAAAGAAAAGACGCGAAATCACCCCGTGCACATGTTAAGCGCTGCTCTAAGAGCCCCGTCGCCAATGTGTTAAGAGGTTTAATGATGAATCAAAAATGATTAAAATCTCAATTTTTAATGATATTGATTGGGGTTAATTTTACATTTTTTCCTCAGCATTTTTTAGGGTTAATGGGTATACCTCGTCGTTATTCTGATTACCTGGATGCTTATTATTGTTGGAATGTTATTTCTTCGACTCCGAAGAATCGGCACTCGAGGGTTCCAACGGTAAACGAATGATTTGGTATTTCAAGTAGAAAATGGAAAATACCTTAATATTAATTGCTATCTGAAATATTAGGTGTAGAAATGAATTCGTGGCCCTTGCGATTAATCAGCTGTAACTTTACCTTGAATCGAATCTTTTTTCCCGCTGTGTTCGAGTTCTCAAGTTGCTTCTATTAGCAAAACAGAACACTATCGGGCTCGATGTCACCCATATAAACAGCATATTAGACACTTCGTCCTTTTTGCATTTCAACTTTAAAGAAGTGCTCTTGAAGCGAAAAGTCTTTGGGATGGGAAATTCTGCCTCGTGCGGCTTATTCCCCAGACTATTATCTCTTTCGTTCACTCCACCACCATCTAACCGATTCAAAATTCAAAACATACCAAGATGTGAATAATAGCATTGCTGATATTACACGTCCGAAACCGCCATCATTTTTTCGAAGGGGAATTCGCCTGAGAAATGGAATAAATGTATAGCAAGTGATGGAGATTATTTTCAAGACTGAACTGTACTTTGTTTTTTTTTTTTTTAAATAAATAAATCCACGAAACAAAGACACCTAATAACGCGAAGATGTGTAGGAGTTCTCCTAGCGCTGGACACTCAAGGATTTTCTTAAATAAATCTCTCTACCTGTGCGCGCGCGACTGAAACGCGTAGGAAACTTATTTTTATTCCTTTCGTCTCCTCGAGGAGATACGCAGAATAACGGCTCCGTAGCGTTTCAATTGTTGCAGATAGAACTAACGTCCGATGTTAGGTGCCGTCCGGCGTTAAGGGAACTCCCCCTATATACGAGAAGTTTGTAGATGCATTGGTAGAAAGAAGGAGACTGGAACGCGTGCAGAGTGTGAATTTCGCTGGACAAAAGAAGAGGGAGGTTCGTTTGAACCGGTTCACTCACAATGGCCACGCTTTTCTCCCGGTATCTCGAATTGGAAACCGGCCCAAAACGCTTAATGAACAGCGTTTCGAACTCGCGTTGCCGCATTGAGCCGTTGACCCATTTACATTCGATTACTCAGCCCGACTTTCTTTTGTTTGTGGATCAAAATATAGCCGGTGCACTTTGTTGCAGCGTAGGATACAGCACGGTTCGGTGAACAATAACGTTTCGTTCAAACCGTCGTAAGTACGTATCGCTTTTCTTCTGGGAAGTTCTTCGAGGTGATACGTACACCTTGTCGACCTTCTTTTCGCGTCTCGTTAATTTTTCAGCGTGTGCCACTTTGTTAGGCGAATTAGCGAACGGGAGGTGTTTGATAGGTTAAGGTGCGCGCTCTTTGGAAGTGGGTTGACGTACTTTTTATTTTGAAAGAACTGAAAGTTTTTTGTGTGGAATGAAATTTCGTTGTATTTAATTTTTGCAAGGAATTTATTTTCCTTCGAATTTCGATGCACTCTTTGGAAATGGTTGGGGATATTTTGTGTGAAAGAATTGGTAATTAACTAGAGAGGTATTTAATTACCAATAGGTTAAGATGCACACTCTTTTTGTGCAATAAAATCTCGTTATCTTTAATTTTTGGAAGAAATTTATTTTCCTTCGAATTTTCTCTCGAGTATATTTTTCTATTTTAATGTAAATTATTGTAATTAACTAGAGAGGTATTTAATTACCAATAGGTTAATATGCACACTCTTTTTGTGCAATAAAATCTCGTTATCTTTAATTTCTGGAAGAGAAATACATTTTCCTTCGAATTTCCTCTCGAATATATTCCTCTGTTTCAATATAAATTATTATAACTTAGTAGAGAGATCTTTAATTACCCATAAGTTAAGATAACACACTCTTTGGAATCCTTTCTTGTGGAACGAACTCTCGTATTTAATCTTTCGAGGGAATATAGTTTCCTTCTATTTTAATCTAAATTATCATAATTCAGCAGAGAGCTCTTTAATTACCAATAAGCCACGAATACACACTCTCTGTCAAACGATTCGCAAATTTCGAATGAAAGTTCTGTATCTTAATTATCCTTCCAATTTTCACAATCCACTAATAATTTCCAAAAAAATTTATTCAATCTACCTACTCTCCACAATTCGCCAATTATCGCCGAGAAGCGTCTCTTCGCGCGCACTGGCGAGAATAAAACGGTTCAAACTAAAGAAATCTTTGAAAGACCGGTTGAAACGGTCTCGAAAAATCGGCGTGTTTCTCGCCAAAAAAAAAAAAAAAAGAAGAAAAATTCCAAGCGTCCACAGGAGGAGGATCTACATACGCATAAGTATTCCAGTGGCGTGTATATTAAACGACTGAAGGGGATCCGTCTTTCGGGAGCGACGGAGCACAACGTTATTTACACGGCCGCGGCGATTGCGACAAGGTAGCGGCCGAGTATCCGCTTACGAATGCAAATGGGCTAAATTAATCCTAGCCAGGCTGAGTGCTAGGTAATCATCATTACCCGGGATTATTGTTTTCCCGTGCTGCTGGTGCTGCGTTCCCATCCACGGAAATTTCCCGCCCGTGAATCGTAATACACGGGCAGAAGGAGGGTGGCTTCGATGAAACCATTATCACGGTATACAGCGGTTCGATCTTCGATGGCTCTTCCGGTTATTGAACCTCGTTTCTACTTGTTATCCGGAATTTTTCAGTTTTTTCTTCTTTAATTTATTTATTTGTAGTTTTTGTCGCGAGTGCAGAAAGGGGGAAGCAGGTGTATATATTGTTTACGTTAAAAGGAAAAAGAAATATGTACACAGTTGGTTATAGAAAGATTCGGGCACTATTTGGAAGGTTGTAAGTTTTTTTTAAATTGGATCAAACGACGTGAGTTTTGTTTAGAAGTTAGAAGGATTGGTATATTAGATGGTGTGAATGAAAAATTTGAAAAAAATTGCAATTCGTGGGAGTTTCGGAGAAAATTGTACAGGTCACTGTTTGCAACTTTTTTAAGCGAGCTTGTAATGAAAATTTGAAACATGCGTTTTGTAGATTTATGTCAATTTTTGTAATTACAATTTGAGGAAATTTCGAAGAAAATTTTTAAGGTCACCGTTTGCAACTTTTTTATCCGAGTTTGTAGTGAAAATTTGAAACATAGGTTTTGTAGATTTATGCCAATTTTCCTAATTTTACAATTTCGCGATTCTCACAGATAGGAATTTTTTATAAACGTCATTTAGTATGGGGGAGACTGGGGCTAAAAGTTACAATTTTGAGAAAACAAAAAATGACCGAGAAGTAATGTAGTTATTCTATCATAATGTGGTTATTTATCGTACTTTAAGATTTCAACGTACTAATCCTTCTAACTTCTGAAAAAAAATGGAAACCGAAGAAGTCGTTTGGTCCAATTTTCAAAAACCTACAATCTTCTAAATAGTGTCCGAACTTTTGTCTGTATATACATGAGAATGATGGATAAATGACGAAAAATGACGAAAGAAGGTGTAACCATAGCCAGAGGGAAGACAGGAATTGTACGTCATTAGAATTTGTAAGATTCCTTTCTGTTTTGGTGACACTTTGGTAGAAGGTGTTCTCCTTGTAGAATTATTCACAGAGGAAGAGAGATAGGTTTAGAAGGCTCCACGATCTATTTCGCAGTGTTATGCTAAACGCGAGAGAGCGATTTCTCTTCGGGTCTTATATGTCACGCATGTTAAACACACCACCTTGTGCATTCGTATCTCGTCTAGATATGTCTGAATAAACCTTGCCCCAGTTTTTTTGGTCCAAGTGCACGGGGGGAGAACGTGTAGTTCTTTAATTTTAATCGTTATTTTTTTTTCCTTCTTTTTCTTCTACTTTTGCATACTGGAATTTCTGAATGAAAATTATAGCGATCCTTTGTACCGAAACGCCTTCGTAGAAACCATCTCGATTTCCACTTATGTGCTATTGTCATTTAAAATTCTATTAAAATCGTAGATTCACTGTGTTAAATTAATTTAGAGAAGATTCAAAATTGCTATGCTGCGCTTTCTTCCAAGTTGAAATGGAGTAAACGCACCTCGATTCCTACATTTGTGCTATGGACCATCCAGAATCCTTTAAAAATCGCAGATTTATCATTAAATTAATTTAAAGTAGATTAAAAATTGCAACGCTGTCTTCTTCCAATTTGAAACGGAATAAAAGCACCTCGATTCCTACATTTGTGCTATGGACCATCCAGAATCCTTTAAAAATCGCAAATTTACTATATTAAATCAATTTAAAATAGATAAAAAATTACAGTTCTCTATCTTTTTCCAAATTGAACTGCAACAAAAGCACCTCGATTCCTACATTTGTGCTATGGACCATCCAGAATCCTTTAAAAATCGCAGATTTATCATTAAATTAATTTAAAGTAGATTAAAAATTTCGATGCTGTATCTTCTTCCAAGTTGAAACGGAATAAAAGCACCTTGATTCCTACATTTGTGCTATGGACCATCCAGAATCCTTTAAAAATCGCAGATTTATCATTAAATTAATTTAAAGTAGATTAAAAATTTCGATGCTGTATCTTCTTCCAAGTTGAAACGGAATAAAAGCACCTTGATTCCTACATTTGTGCTATGGACCATCCAGAATTCTTTAAAAATCGCAATTCTGTATCTCCTTCCAAATTGAACTGCAATAAAAGCACCTCGATTCCCACTCGTGTGCTATTGACATTAAAAATCCTTTAAAAATCGCAGATTCACTGTATTAAATTAATCGAGCATAGATTAAAAATCGCGACAGATGGCAACATTTGATCGCAGCACCCGTTCAGCATTTCGCAATCCTTAAGACCAATTCACCTCCAACTAGGCGTTCTAATTTCGTCCGATATCATTAGCGTTCATCTTCGATCGATGTCCCAGCAATCAGGAGCAAGCGGCCAAAGGGGTTCAGGCTGTCCTATCTATTTGTTTCAATATCACGAAACGCATATACGGTCGTTCCCGCGAGCAGCGGTGTCTTCCCTCTGAAGCAACCGAGGTGTAGGTCGGCAGATTTTATCGCACAGAAGATTCCTGTACGCGGTACGTCCGTCTCTTCCCGGGTCCGTTTTGTATTTCACTTGCGGCGACATGCGTCGCGTACAGGCCGCGCCGCGCCGCGGCTAGCCCGCCTTCAATGACGCCGCGAAAAATCAAATTAACCCTTTTACATCACCAGATCGCCGTACATTGACGACCGATAGTTTGAAATATCGCGGTTCAACGATCTATATCTGAACTATTGTGGCAGTTTTGTGCGGAGAAAGGGTTAAAGACTTTGCGTAGAGTGTGAAAATTAGAGCTGTTACTTAACCGTTTGAGTGCCAAGGAGCGCGGTCGCGCTCCTCATATTCGGGCCACGAAGTGTAAATTTTATTCTATTTTTTTATAAAAAATTGAACATAAATCCTGCACATAATCAATTTTGCCTTTGTTTCGTGTTACTTCCAAATAGTCGTATTCAGGAAAATGTCCAAAACAAAATTTTTGTAATTTTTCGACATCAAATGAAAAAAGCGCGATCGCGCCGCTTGGCGCTTTTGGATTGGGAAACGACAAAGACCCGTGGCATTCAAACGGTTAAGAGATACCCGGGTTACTCGTGAAATACTCGAGTAATCAGAAATTATCCGGGTATCTCGTGAGATGAGATAGCTGAGAGTAGATATCTGTTATTCCTCGACTGTTTGGGTACTTAGGCATACGTATATGATATGTGTAAAACAATAGTAACGACGGTCAGTCGTAAGTGACTCTTTGACGCAGGAGAGTATGTCATTTTCCTAGACGCCCTGCAATTGTTTGTTTTCATTGCCGACAACGACAGCGGTAGCGGCCACCGAGATTTCGACTGTTTTATGTACATGTTCGAGTACTCGTGAGATGCCCGATTAAAAGTGATAGCCCTAGTGAAAATATGGCGAATTTGGGAAATTGATATTTTTCGGTGCATTTGATAATTGTGTTCTGCGTATTTAATTCAGAAACACTGGGTGTATAATTCGTTTCTTCTCAAGTCGATGTGCCAAATGTTGTCAATTTTATTTATTTTTTAGGGTTGTAACTTACGTTTTTGCTGTAATAGGAAGGACGACGGAGTGTGCAAAGCGAAAGAGAGTAGTTAAAGAAAATTGCACTTATCGGAGGATCAGTTATGCACGCGAGACACGGGCACGAGTGCTCAGGAGGTAAAGAGTATATTATGATATACAGGGTGAACTGAGTAATATAGTTAGTCACCTCGATCATTCTCGTCGTTGGTCAATCTGTAGAATTTTATTAATCTTTTCTCTTGGACGTGATTGGACCTTTCATGTGACATCATTTTTGGGAAATATTGAAAATTAGTTTCGATTCTTTCAATTCTTAAAAGTTCTCTTCTATCGAGGATCATTTAGAGAAATCTTCGAGATGATTGGATCTTCTATGTGACAATTTTTGCCAAATTTTGAAGATTACTTTCCATTTCTTTTACGTACGACTATACAGTTCCTTAATTTGTTGCACATTGAGAGAAATCACGTTTGATTTAAAGAATTGCGATTGAAAGTAACAGCGCTGATCACGTTACGCGTGTCACACACTGTACATTACTGTTAATGTTGAAAGGTAGGAAATATGGGAAGATTCGTTGATAAAAATTCACTGCTTCAAACGAAAATTCCACAGAGTTACGCATACCTCTGCATTGCAAAGCGTTTAAGAGAACTGGTCGTATAGGTGCAATATAACTTGCGAAGCGGTGGATGGAACGTTAGGCATATATACCTATACATCCCTTTACTATTATCGCGAAAGAAACCGCAAATCTCACCTCAACGGCAATCCTCTCTCTCCGCGGAGAGAATTGCACAGTGTGGGACAGTGTCTTCCTCTTTTCCCTTGGACGGTTCGCTTCCGTGCACGATTACCAGCAATTTTTCATCCACCGGTTTATCCGTTTTCTCCTCTTTTACGCGTTCTTTGCTCTTTTGTTGGCTGGTACATGGGAAGAACCTTAGCCAAGATCGTATTTAAGTCTTATGCAAGTCCGATGTAAAGTCACTCTCGGATGTGATCATCTCTGGAGCATCGGAGAAATCCGCAAATGTAATTAAAAGAATTTTGAAAAGAGCAGTGGGACAAAATTGATTTTCTTGAGAATGGAAAGGTAGGCCTCTTTGAATCGTTTGTGTTTTTTTTTTTCCGACACTATTCAGTTGCAACGAGAAAAAAGACGTGACTTATTCCCTCGGGACGATATTTTTGCAAAAGAAGTTTTCAAAGTTCTAAATTTTCAAATTTCGAAATTTCCCAAGTTCAGAATTTTCAAAGTGTAATCTTTTTTGGACCATTCATCTCTCCCCTCACTTCTTCCAATTGCACTCAGGAAAGAGACACGACTTATTCCCTCAGGATAATATTTTACAGAAGAAATTTCAAAATCCAAAATTTCCAAAGTTCAGAATTTTCAAAATATAGCCCCCTTTCGATCATCCATCTCTTCCCTCACTTCTTCCAATTGCACTCAGAAAAGAGGTACGACTTATTGCCTCAGGATAATATTTTCACAGAAGAAATTTTCAAAGTTCAAAATTTTCAAAATCTACTCCTCTTAGAACCGTTCATCTTCTCCCCCAACATCTTCCAATCGCACTCAGAAAAGATTCACGACTCGTCCCCCCAACTATATCACACACCGGTATTTTTATTAATCGTCTATAGACTATTCTCACGTGGTGTCTCGTTTAAAAGGCTGACTTCGAGTCCTGTCACCGTTAACCAACGAGGGGACAGGGAGGACCGTGAAGCGATTCGAAACGCTCTAGGGTAAAGGGGAAGGGGGATGGTAGGAATGACCGGCACCCATTCGATCAGCAAGGGGAGCCAGGCATACTAGAGACGATGGA
>NW_017100187.1:1372546-1424061 GCF_001263275.1 Habropoda laboriosa | reverse complement strand
TTTGTCACGTGAGCTACTGTGGGAGCTGCATCGAAGCGTAACGTGGGGTATAAATAAAGCCGTGTCCAATTAGTATTTGGCCACCGGCTCGGCCAGATAAAATCTTCGCGTTCGACGATCACGACGAACGGATCACCTTCCGTCCCGTCGTCCTCTCCGTGGGACACGCCACCGCGAGATTCGCCTCCTCTTCCGTCTATTACGCGCGCTGACTCCTCGCATTCTCGCGCATCTCGACGTCCGGTGGACATTTTTTCAAATGCTTCGTGGAATCGACGCAAGTCCCTCCATGAGAATTCATTTTTTCTCTGTACGATTCACTTTCGGTGAAATGATTCGTCTCTTTTTTTCCCGCAGGAATCACTTTCGGTGAAACTGTCCTTTTTGTCGGAATTCACGGTTAACACTTCCTCCAAAAATCGAAGAACAACCGAACTTTGATTCAGTAGAGAGCGAATCTGTCTTACTTTCAGAAAATTTCCAGTTTTCGATAATTCAGTAAGCACAGAAATCTTAGAAAATCGAGATTCTAGTTTCCTCAGAAGAATCTTAATACTTCCGTACTCTGATACTTTCCAATCTACGACCAACAAACTAAAGAAATTACGTCTGCAAGAACGTCGCGTAGGGGCAAAAGAATCTGTGTAGAATCCGGAAAATCTAGCATCGCAAAATTTAAGTTTGATTCGTGCAAATTGTTGTTTGAACGATCGAACGAAACAGCGTTCGCTGTGTACGTTCGGCAATTTACGCGTCGGAATGTTGGAAGGAGTAAATCAAAGCGTCTCGACATTGCCGGTAAGATCGCCGGCACGCGAATCCTTGTGCTTGTCCTGCGGATTTACAACAGTAGGCGAGAGCAGCATCTCCCCAGGGGAAGCGGAGAGGAGGATCTCGTCGTTGGCGCGCGCCGTTTAATTGTCCGGGTCTTAAGCAATTGCGGTTTCAGGGCAGTTGAGACAAGGATCGAAGCAATTTGCCCTTTCGCCGTCGTTCCACGAGGAAGACGAGTGCGACGAGAGAGAGATACCTGAGAGAAGATGGGGAAAAAGGAGCGCTGTGCATGCGTAGCCCGGCGATAATCGACTCGCACGCCCACGTGTCAACCGCAGAGAAACCGCTGGTGCTTAATTGAATTCGCGTTATTGAGTCTGGAGAAAACCATCTTCGACTTGCACTCGGGGATTGGAAACACTTGTGATATCGATTTCGGTTCTTCGGACTGTCTCGAGGAACTTCGATCTGGCCAGAAGAAAAGGACGAAAGAATCTTCTTCAGAAGTGAATTCGTCGAAGTTGCGAAGTTTTAATTTCCAAATTTACTCATTTCCAAATTTACTCATTTCCAAAGTTACTCATTTCCAAAGTTACTCATTTCCAAAGTTACTCATTTCCAAGTTTACTAATTTCCAAGTTTACTAATTTCCAAAGTTACTTATTTCCAAATTTACTAATTTCCTAATTTACTAATTTCCTAATTTCTAAATTTACTAATTTCCTAATTTACTTTCTTCCAAAGATACTAATTTCCAAATTTACTCATGTCCAAGTTTACTAATTTCCTAATTTCCGAATTTCCTACTTTACCAATTTCCAAATCTCCACATACTAAAGATGAGAGCGTAAAGGCGAACGTAGACCAGCACCGCCGCGTTCGAGAAACGTAAAAACGCTCGTTGGAGTGGTTTAATCGCGGCGAAAAAATAAGTCTTGAGAGGGGTGGAAAAAGTTAGCGCGGATATTGCCGCATCGTCCTATAATTATCCGCTCGTAAACTTCTAACGGACACCTTGTTGCAGTAAAAAGAGGATGTACGCGTTATTAAAAGTTTGCATACGTATGGTTTAACCGTGCTCTTCCTCCTCGTACCTACACGTGTGTACCTTCCATTCGCCCAATTCTCTCGTTGAATCTTCGACTATCGCTTTAATTGCTCGTCCTGTTAAAGAGCAATCTCCTTTACCGTGATAATTTTATTCAGAGAAATTTTTCTAATTTTCCAAGATACATCTTCCGCTATGATTTATTTCACCCCGGTTCGAGAGAAAAAAAAGGAAGGAAGGAGGAGAAGAATCCGCTCTGTTATTCCTCCTTTATGTCGACAACCTGCAGCCCGTTTCATTTTCCCTGTATTTCCTTCTTCCGTTTTATTTCCTTTCGCCGCATCTCTCCTCCCTTTTCTCTCTTTCTTTTCCCTCCGCTCTCTCTTCTTTTTCTGGTTACTCCCGTCGACAGTCGAGCTCTCGAAGGTCGCCGCGGTTCTCGACTCGATGTTGTGGATCGTAATCGAAGGAGAAGATGATGGATAAGGGCCCTGAGTCGGAATAAGGACAATAAAACCGCGAAAAGACCGCTGGAAATGCGCCTTCTTTAAGCTCCACCCACACGAAATTGATAAACTATCCACAATAGGTAACGCACCTTTCAAAACTTCTCTGTGCAACAGATTCCGTTGATGCTGTGGAGTAGATTAAACGAAAAGCAGAGGAGCATATCGAAGCGCGAAGTATCTCGTTTTTGATACCAAACATTCGACTCTTCGAGGGATTGTTCACCGTGGATATACTCTTCCATAGGGGATAATAATTGTATCGCAGTATAATGTTCACGTGTATGCAGTTTATTCAGTTTGAAATTCATTTTCTCTTCTCTTTGTGGAAATGAGCTTTACGGTTGAGAAATTGACGAATAGACGATCTTGATTTACGTGGGAGCTTGTGTTGCTCTTCTCGAATTGTGAGCGTACCTTTAAACGGCACATCAGAGTGGCAATTCGTAACGTGTACAATGTTGCAGAGTTGTCAATCGTTGACCGTACTCGAGGAGAGAAGAATTTTTTTTGTCAACGCAGATCGATCGATTAGGCGCTCCCTCGTTCCCTTTTTTGCTCTTTTGCTCGAGATCTTCGAGCATCGAACACCTTGCTCGAATTAAAGCGATTCAGTTGGCGATACGGAACGGCACAGTCTTATCGTTGCATTTGCATTTATGTGTCAGTTAAACGATATCGTTCGGAGGCGTTGAAAAATTAGTAGCAGTTCTTGACGATTGTAGTATTAACACGTTCCGTGCCACTGGAGAATTTCAAGTTTCGACACAACGCTGAAGTGAAGTTAAGAAGTTGCATCGAAATATCGATAACACTAAATTCTTGACTTTTTTAAATTTCTTTTTTTCGTTTAATAGTTTTTATTTCTGAAAATTCCCGTGTACCATCGGTCTTCTTTTTCTGACTATTGTTCGTTCAAAATAAAAATAACCTCGCTCTCGGACCGACTTTAGACAGAGAGCGTAGCAGAGGGTAAGATGGAGAAAAACGTAGGCTGTTAAGTGGGGGTTTGGACGTTCTACCCCTGCCTTAGGCACGTCCCATCCGTAAAACGAGGTTATTCTTATTTTGAACGAAGAGTATTCATCCAAGCGTCAGTATCGATAACACTAAATTCTTGACTTTTTTAAATTTCTTTTTTTCGTTTAACAGTTTGTATTTCTGGAAATTCCCGTGTACCATCGGTCTTCTTTTTCTGACTATTGTTCGTTCAAAATAAGAATAACCTCGCTCTCGGACCGACTTTAGACAGAGAGCGTAGCAGAGAGTAAGATGGAGAAAAACGTAGGCTGTTAAGTGGTGGTTTGGACGTTCTACCCCTGCCTTAGGCACGTCCCATCCGCAAAACGAGGTTATTCTTATTTTGAACGAAGAGTATTCATCCAAGCGTCAGTTATTCACTGTTTCAGTACTACATTAAGTAAGAAAATCTGATATGTCATAGATTAATGAAATTTGGCAATCTTCAGTTTTACAAATTAAATCGAAAATTGGAATCAATGTTAATTTCTGTTACTTGGGTAACTCTTTTTATCAGATCTCGACTAAAATCGTCTGACTAACGAGTCTGACTCGTTATCATACGCCAAAGTGTTAAAATACCAGCAACGAAGCTTAAAAATTTACCGAAGAAAGGGTGATCGAGGAAATCGAAAGGTCAGAGGTCACGTGCAACGAAAAAAATGAAACGGAATTTTCAATTTTCCCGTTCGATCGAGAAGAGAATAAAGCAGTGTCACGGCAATCGTTTCTCGGCGACGTTGAACCGGGAGTAACGAGAAAACACCCTGGTGGCGTGTCTCCTAAAGAATCGTGGAAAAAAGGCCGTGGATAATACGCGAATCGCCGGTTCGCCTCTCGGTTGGGGCAGTTAACAGGCGAGTTTTTCCAGCATGGACCCCATGGGTGCGCGCCACGGCACCCAGAGGCCTCGTTTCGACCTATGCTTTATACCCATCCCCTCTCCAACCCTCCTCTGTATATGTCTCTCGGACTGCGAACAACCCCATAACGCGGTCGAACCGCGAAGAACGCTCTTACCGAACTGAGAATGGCTTGACGAATCTCTCGAGTTCGGTCCGGGGAATGTACCGGCTGGGGCAATCATTTTTCGAGGGAACGTGAACGGAGGAGGAAAGAAATTTTTACGTTATCCTGCTTTCTCGTGGGAGTCTTTGGTTAGTTCTTAATTAGGCTCGTGGGGTACAATGAAACTACGTACATCGGGCTGTTTTTGGCACTCTATATAAATTTCTATCCTTTTGTCGCACAATTTTTGCTATTCTCCGGTGAAGATTGAGGAATGTTTTGCAGTTTATTTATTTTAACGGAGGAAACGTGAACGTCAAGTTCCTCTGTACAGCAAAGAAATCCTCTAAATCGCTTTGTCCAATAGTGTGTTAAAAAAAAAGAAAGAAAGATGGTGAAGAAGAGCAATGGAGGGTAAAGCAATGGAGAATCAATAGGAAATCGATGTTATGCGGCGTTAACCCGTTTCTCTGGTCGGAAATTACGAAAGTTGGCAAATATTTGATTAGCAGAGGTGTGTATGTGCGTGTCTCGAGGCTGAGGCTCTACGTACTGCCAGGAGAAGCCACGGCGAAAGGCCAGGGGACCAACAATCGGAAAACAGCATTGTTGGTGGTCGGCTCCGGCTGGTAGCAAGAGCCAGAGACGCGAAAGTGCCGTTCGAGGATTCCTATTTCCCACGATCCCACCGCTGCCATACGAGCCCCGCAATACTCCGTCTTTCTCTGCACTGCGGTAATCATAATTACACCTGCGGGTGCCTTCTTATCGCTCCACGCCCGATCCCTCGCCCCTTACACCATCCTTCGAGAGTCTTCTTCCTCCTCTCTCTTTTTACTCTTCTCCTGCTTCTTCCTCCGAGTAGATGTGTACTTTGTCCTCCAACTTCGTCACTTCGTGTCTCCTCTCCTTCAAGTTCTGCCGATTTTTTTAGACACTCGTCGAGCAGAGACTTTCAGCTTTCCATAGAGGGGAAAAGGAGAAGGAATTTGGTTTGGAATTTTTATTTATGGGAAATTTTGGATTTCGGGGAAAAATCTTGAAAGAAGTTTGAAACTGTTGCAAGGGTAAGGGAATTGTTCTTCGATTAGTCTTCTCTCTTTCAAATTCTGCTGATTTTTTTAGACATTCGTCGAACTGAGATTTTCAGCTTTCAATAGAGGGCTAAAATGGGAAGGGATTTGCTTTGGAATTTTTAGGTTTCAGGGAAAAATAGTGGGACGAATTAAAAGAATTTTAAAACGGTTAACGATTAGTACATAAGAGCAAGGGAATTATTCTTTGATTAATCGACGAGGGTCTCTTCAGCGCTCTCCGTGCCGCGCTGAAAAGATTCGAAACGATGGTATGAGTAATTCCTCAGGGCAGGATTGTGCAATTCCGCGCGCGACGGTTGTAGCCGGGGGAAAAAATGATGACAAGTGTGTTCGAGAGACACGTCGCTCAGAGACACATTGGGTCAAGGTAAATCGCCTTCGTAACGTTAAGGACACTGCTAGAGGAGTTTTATTAGTAAACGTGACTCCGAGAACCGTCATTCTTCATCTACATCGGTGACTTTTAAACGAAAAATATTACTTCTGTCAAAACTTAACAAAAATACATACTACCACGTGTTAACCATCGACCATCATTGGACCGAACGAGTCGAATTTGCCTCGTAAGACGGCATGTGCACCATCAGCCTCGCCAGAAAATCCTCAGTCGCGGGGAATCAGAAAATATTCGATCCAGCACGTAACGGAAGCTTGGAGGTGGCGTTTACCGGAGCAGAGGGTGGTAGCGTGGGTGGATAGGGAGGTATAATGCATTGAATTAGACGCAAATGCACCCTGGACACCAATTGAACGGGCTTCCTGTGCTTCGTGCTCCATCTCTCCCACGGGGACCACCGCCTTTCCTGGATATAGCACGCGTGTATACCGCAGCATGCCTCGACGCGATACCTCTGATCTCGATGTTGTAATATCCATTCTCGAAGTATTATAATCAACTGACCAAGATGAACATCTTCAACTTCGCATTACCTTCCTTTTCGATGTACACAATCTCTTGAACCCTTTCGATACGGCTGCGTCGTTCGCGAATACGCTTCCGCTCTACGGATACTCCAAGGTTCGACTGTACCTCAGTTGCAACGCGAACGCATATTTTATCGCGGAGCAGATACAGGACGGGAGATTGCAATGTAGTGTAATTTGAAAATATTCAGATTTTGAAGGTGTAGACCGATGCGAAATATCAATGGGTGACTATAGTCACCGGTAGTATCGAAAGGGTTAACATCGTGTCTTCTCTCGATAAACACCTATTTCAGATTTATCGTGTTTTCGTGAATATCCCGCTGGAAAATTACACAAACGCGTGGAATTAAATTAAGAATTGCAGGAAGTTTTCATACACGAGCACAGCGATCGTTCCCCGCGGAGGAATATATCTCTACACCCAGGCGTTCCCTGTTTTCTGAAAAGGGTTAGTCGTACAGGGTTGCGTCGCCCTATTCCCGAAAAAGGCGGCAATTGAAACACTCGCATCGACTTCCGGACTTTCGTCAACCGGGCGATCTGCGAAATAGCGAATGATTTCTGTTTCACGAACGAGTTTCGAGTTTTACTTGGTCGAAGAGACTCTGCTCGTGAGAGAATGGATCCATCTTCTCTGGTATTCGTGAAACGAATAACGTGGGGAGGAGGACATTGGTGTCTTGCAGGGGCGGTTTATTGTGGCCCACCCTTTGTACACGTTTCTATAACCCGTGACAAGATGATTGGGGTATCTGGTTTCGTCTTTCGCAGGTGAATGCGCGCGCCTTGTGGTTCGAACGTCGAAAAAACATCGGGCATATAACGTCGATTTCTTTTTTGCGGCAATTATCGCGTCTGTGACCAGTACGGGGTGGAGATATCAGGTTCGCTATCTGAACGACAACCGAGAATCGAGAGAAATAGCCCAAGCTACGTACCTGTGCCCTCGTAATTCGCTCGTAAAACACGTTCTCTATCGTCGTATTACCCTTATTGAGCCAATTATTTCTATTCCGAGAAAGATTTGGATTCCTTTCAGCTTCTAAGATACAAATTTCAACGATGCAAGATTGCCTGCTAAAGGGTTGATATCTCCCAGCTACCTTCTAATTACCCAAAGAATTAGAAAATACGCGAGAAACCCCAGTTTTCCATTTGAAATGTCTCTCCCTCCCGAGAAATACTCCAGATTTTCCCACAATCGTACTTGGATCCTCTTTGATCACAAACGATCGGCGTCGAGTGGTTCGTAGGAGGAACACGCGCCCTTAGAACCCGCCATACTTTGTTTTATACCCCGTTGCCCGCGAAGATATCGGGTTACGGCACCACCTAATAGCATGAAAGGGAACGTGGGCCCCATCGTCTCCTTCTCTCTCTCTTTCCAGAGAGGACAGGATATCCATTCTATATTATATTAAATCGTGGGCACGTTTGTTGTTTTTTCTCTCTTTCTCTCTCTTCTTGGTTCCTCAACTCTCGGTTCGAACATTCGGCGAAAAAGGGGCGGCAGGGGTGGGGCACGAAGAAAGGGCGGTGCTGATTTTACTCTGCTCAGGGCCCTATTGTAGTGTACTAGCCTAAGGGACATCCGATACCAGGACCCCTTCTGGCGATACCAACCGAACCAGCACACGAAATGGAGCGAAACCGAACGATTCGAGAGACGATCCTCTACCCTTCCTGGAAACTTTAGAACATCCGCCGGAATCATCGATTCCCCGGACCCTTTCCTCTCTGTGTTACCCATCACTGGGGTATCTTGGTTTCGGTTAATTCGACTAATTACGATCACCATCCGGACCTTCGCTCCGTGGTATCGCATTGGAGGGACTTTGGAGAGGTTCTAGAAACGTTCGTTCGGAATAGAAGAAATTGTATGGCGATATTAGGGATTAGGGGTAGTCTTGAACATTTAAATGGAATAGTAAAAAAATATAGTCAGAGTAAGCTTTCAAAAAATGAACTTTCTTCTTTTACCATAATTCTGAAATCTAAGTATATCTCTTGTATATCTTTAAGAGAAAATCAGCCAATTTTGGCGTTTAGTTTTAAGAATTTGAAAAATGATGGGTAGCCTAGGATAATAATTATTTTACTTATTTTATTCACTTTTCTGATAAATGGTCTTATAAATGTTGCTATGTACACTACCGGCCAAATGTTTGGAATCACTGTGCATTGCACAAAAATTCTCCCAAAATGTTAGCATTTATAATAATTTTCCAACGAATTCTTTATTATTCGAAATGAGATAGAGTGCAATTGATCTCCACATCAGATGCAGATTCAATATTAATTGGCAGGTGATTCCAAACTTTCAGCCGGTAGTGTATGTAAAATGGTAAAATTTGTGGAAATGGGACGTCTTTAACCCTTTGCGATCCTATATCTAATCAGATTTAGAAATTTTTGCCTTCATATATTATACACGATAATAAACCATTTTTCAATGCATCAATATTACACTGAAAGTTAATATTTTGTAACTAATATTACGCTGCAATATTGAAATAAAGGCAAACTACATGATACAGCAACACACTGGCCAAATGATTGCAGACTAACTGGACTATTCGGACCGCAAAAGGGTTAACGTAGTTTCTTTTTCCAAGGATTTCCGAGTTCTCAGAGAAACTTAGAGCTCTACTTTTAAAATTTCATTTCGAACTTCTCGAAAGAAACGACGAGAATCGTATCTGTAAGTTTCGCTAAAATTCGTGAGAGACGTAACCTTGGCCGGAGGATAGCGGCGAATAAGATACGCGTCTGGAGTCGAAATTAACGCAAGACGAAGCACGACGGGGTTGATTCTCCCTTGCGCCTCTCCTGGGACCTCCTGTAATTCATCGCAAGAGGTTTCTCGTCCTCGACCCCTGCCCCATCGCTAGGATAGAGAGCCACAGAGTCGAAGCGAGGCAAGGTCGAGATGCCGAATTACTTGTAAATGTTTAAACTTCTTCGTTCAGCTTTTCTCTATCTCTCTCTGTACGAGTACCATCTTCATCCTGCGAAAATTTCATCTCCGCGGTCATACTTTCAGATTAATTCCCTCTTCGAAGCTCCCTCGCCGTTATCTTCCATTAAAATCAGTTGTGCAATCTAGTTTTTCCACCAATTTTTATCGATTCAATTCCTCTACTCTTCCCAAATTTCCATTCGATTCTTCCTCGGT
Organism: Habropoda laboriosa; assembly: GCF_001263275.1. Classification (NCBI taxonomy): domain Eukaryota; kingdom Metazoa; phylum Arthropoda; class Insecta; order Hymenoptera; family Apidae; genus Habropoda; species Habropoda laboriosa. Next base: position 1,414,506 of record NW_017100187.1, on the reverse strand, counting down.
GAATGTACATTTAACCCTTTGCACTCGAGAGGCGACTGACAAGAGAACTTCGGTAACCCGAAATGTCCGATTTTTGGAAACTTTGTGGGTTTGTAGGGGACCTCGAGAAAATACATTTTAAGCATAGGATTATAGTATTATGCTTTATAATTTTTTTTTTCAATTGAAAATAATGTCTAGCTAGCTATGGCGTTCAAAATTTTTAGTTGACAACATTTATTTTATTTTAATTATTCTAAACATTTGAGGCACTCCAGTCACTGATGACCACCATGGCCATATCGAGGAAACAATCTAATGTTAATACTTATTGAGTGATTAATTTAATTTCATAATATATCGCTTTAGCGAGCCACCGTTTGCTTGCCAATTGTTTATCACAAAGAGTCGGCCTACCTCCACGTAAAGTCAGTAAAATGTAGGGTCGATAGTAGCAGAAAAGCTGCTAAACAATTAGAATTAAATGTAACGATAGAAATTATTGCAATAATGCGTAATGCAATTGAAAAATCGCAGAAAAGTCTGATACAAATGTTTGAAAAGTAAAATATATAAGATGAGATTCAGTATCTTACCACGTAATGTAACTTTTTATTGTGTAATATATTAAAAACACTGTCTGGGAAAAATTTGTCACAGAATTGCATTTCTTGATTAATCTTCCTTTACTGCTACTTCTTGTGAAACTTTATGTCAGAAAATTGAAGAAATTCATCTTTCTGTTTCGTAGGCAATTGATTGCTAATTTGCTATTTACAGATCGATGTTAAAATTTGATGTTAAATGGAACTTTCATATCTACCATAGAATCTGAATAATTTTTCAAGGTATTTTATTATGAAACGCGCACGTAGTGTTCAATTTTCTACCTTAGAATTAACTAACTTTATCTTACGAACTACTTAAAGTTAAAACTTTCAACTGTGTGTGAGAATCAGAGTATCCACGGGTACGCGTAGTTCTTAGCTTGGTATCCTTTTGCAAAAGTGAGAATTTTCTTTGGAAAAGGATACCAATTACCAGGTCCCACCACGAGGAGGTGACTACGCAAGGGACCCGACAAAAACACATGCCCTACTGGCAGCTCTCTATCTTCAGAGATGCGCGATTCTCATTCGTAGCAAAGGAGATAAGACACTTTATCAAAAATTCGTGTTCTTAACATAAATTTTTAAGGAGTGTCTTATATTTCATTTGAAATTGCAACGCTAATCATTTTGTAATAGTTAATTTAAAGATTGGAAAAATTCAATGCTCTCCTTTGATAGGGTTTCAAAAAATTATAAATCGCGGTCAGATTGAATTCAGAGCGCAACGAGAAATTCGCTATCATTCTAAAGAACCAGCGAGCATACACGACGAATTTACTCGCGAGTATCGCGCGCTACTCGCGAGTGATTAAGTCGCGAATAAACTCGCAGGAACTGAGTGATCGAGAATTTAATGTTCTATGTTTCGAATCGACGATAGCAAAATGTAGAAAGCATTTTTAGTAATTAGCTACGAATGAGAAACGCGTATCACTGTAAGAGAGCGCGCACATTGTACTCGATACAATTTTTCTATCTTATAGTTACTTATTTTATTTTATGGACTACTTAAAAGTAAAACGCACGCATCCCACGACGTCCATCGGCGGATGAATAGAATTATTTTTTATTTTCTTAGGCTAATTTATTTTACCTTATCAACTACAATCCTTAAAATTAAAACTCACACACACAGTTCTTAACTTAGAACTTCGCTTACTTGCTAGTTTAATTTTGGAAAAGGAGAATTTTTAAGAAATGACGCGAATTGCCTAAGATTCACCACTAACAAGATTCGTCAAGAATCCCGTTGATTTACTTGGATATTCCATAATTTCTTACTGAATATGTATTCGACAAAGGACGTCGAGGATTGGTATAGTTCCTGATTTTCTAATTGAACTAAAATTCGAAATAGTTGGTGGAAACTGTAGAAGCTTTATTATAAATTGGAATAGATCGATGGGCTATTGTGGAATAATAATTAGCAGTGACAATTGTTTGACACAGTTACCTATGGGTTACCACAGAATGTTCATTAAGCAAATCTCTCGCATCAATTATATATTTTCGTTTTGTAATTTTTCTAGCTAAAGGAATACTTGTAACTTCTGAAAATTAGTAAAAATTAAGAAATTAGAAATTTTGTAACTTCTGAAAATCAGTAAATTGGGTTATTCATTGCAAATAAATAAATTACGAGTGTATATTCTGGAAGAAAGTGGTAAAATTTCTGAACTGGAAATAATACATAATGAATATAAAAAGAAAAGAAAAAGGAAATATGCGACTCACCATTCACAGAACTCACAGCTGACCACTGCAACATGGACTTGGTTGCATCTCATCTTCCTCTCAGATCCATGGAGTCTGAAATTCCCTCAGTGAACCATTTGCATCCTCTAAGCCTTGAATTTTAGTTCCATCAGCTAGATTTGAGTCCTCCAAGCCTCGAAATTTGGTTCCACCAGTGGTCCAATGCCAGATTGAGTGACTCAAAGTCAGATTTAAAGATCCACAGCCAGATTGAGAGATCCACAGCCAGATTGAGAGATCCACAGCCAGATTGAGAGATCCACAGCCAGATTGAGAGATCCACAGCCAGATTGAGAGATCCACAGCCAGATTGAGAGATCCACAGCCAGATTGAGAGATCCACAGCCAGATTGAGAGATCCACAGCCAGATTTAAAGACCCAAAAAGCCAGATTGAAGGACCCAATGCCAGATTGAAGGACCCAATGCCAGATTGAAGGACCCAATGCCAGATTGAAGGACCCAATGCCAGATTGAAGGACCCAATGCCAGATTGAAGGACCCAATGCCAGATTGAAGGACCCAATGCCAGATTGAAGGACCCAATGCCAGATTGAGAGACCAAAAAGCCAAACTGAAGGACCCACCAGACTTAGGAAGCTGTGGAAGTGTCGCGCGAAATTGTGTACGGATCGCGATTTCTTTCAAGTGTAGTTTAATTCGTTGAATTTTATTTAGTACCCGAAATCGCGAATTTTTACCATCCTCCATTTTCTCATGTAGTCCATTTTAGATGGGGTATTTAGCAAAGGTTTAAGGGAGGTAACAACTGAACGTTCTCAAAAAAAGAAAAGAAAAGCAAAGAAAGAAAAAGGGATGAAGCTATTATGAAACGCGACGCGACGTAATAAATTCTCGTATCGATCGAAAGTAATGGGCATTCGTAGTGAAAATTGACTCTATTAAGAATTAACGCGGTATACTATTGGGATACTCTAATAATGGGAGGGCGTTTGCACCTTTAGTGCAGTAGAGTTCGGATGTGAACTCACATCCTTCGATTTCTTCTTCCAAGTTTGGTAGTTCAGCTTCAAACATGCACATGCACACACATATATAACCAATCACCAAACCCTCAAAAAATTCACTCACAGTTCGCAGACAGGCAGCTGGGCTCTGCAATGTCGATTTCGTTGCATCCTTCCTTCCTTCCTTCCTCTCAGATGGTCATCCTTCCTCCAAGCGTTGATTTTCCAAGACTCACAAACTCACGAATTGTGAGTCACTGTGGAATGGGCGACGCGAAAAGTGCTTCGAAACGCGATTTATTTAGAGAGGGAGAAACCGCGAATTTATATTACTTTAGACTCTACTATCGAACAAAACTTTCATAGAACGCGAGTGAAAAATTGAAACAAGCATGAAATAAACGCGAGTAAATTGAATAAAAAGCAAAAACGCGAATTGGGAGGAAATATCAGATAAACGCGGAAAAATATGCAATAATAAGTCGAACTAGGGATGAAGCTATTATTTCAATACGCGATTCACTGACTCTAATATTTTGAAAAATTGAAAACTTCTCGTAAAAATCGATTATTAATTGCGAAACACTAGTGAGACGGTTTAATTAGGGGCAGCACAATATATAACACAACTAACTACCCATATCACCAGAAAAAAAAACCCATTTTTGTCACTCACAATTCGAAGATTAGGCAGCTGGGCTCTGCAACTTGGATTTGACTGCATTGCCTCCTTCCTTCCTCTCCCAGTTCATTTCCCAAGACTCACAGACTCACACTTTGTGAGTCACTGTGGAATGGGCGACGCGAAAAGTGCTTCGAAACGCGATTCATTTAGAGGGGGAGAAATCGCGAATTTATATTACTTTAGACTCTACTATCGAACAAAACTTTCATAGAACGCGAGTGAAAAATTGAAAGAAAGTATCAAATAAACGCGAGTAAATTGAAAGAAAAGCAAAAACGCGAATTGGGAGGAAATAGTTAAACGCGGAAAAATATTCAATAATAAGCGAACTAAGGATGAAGCTATTATTTCAATACGCGTTGCACTGACTCTAATATTTATCAAAATTGAAAATTGATTTATCACGGTAAACTACTTGGACGGTTTAATTAGGGGCATAGTGCAACGAGTACAGTGCACTCGTTGCAAATCAGCTCACAATATACAATTCAATAATGTAACTAACTACTTAACATGCAAAATTCATGCAACTCCTGCGAAGAATTAGATTAGTAAATCACAATTCATGAAACAAATTCAAAATTCATTTTTCAATAGCATAGAAAATATCATAAATACTGAAAGAAAATGAAATTATAGATTGCTGGAAGAAAAGTACATATTAAATTTAGAAATAACCTGTAACGAAAATTTATTTCATTAATGGACAGCTGAAACGCCGAAATATTTTCATTAGGCAACCTCTCAAATTCATTTCGATATCCTATTCGACAAGTACGAAGAACAACAATAACAAACTGAAATCTCGATTTCCCTAAACCCTCAAAACAATCTCGAAATACGTTCGATAATAATTTTCTCGCGTGTATTAACGACCCGAAGGATTATTTAAATTTATTTCAAGCAAAAAGTAGCAGTAGTTCAGTAGTAAATAGTGGACTATTAGACTTTGAATAGTCCAAGTTTAAGTTTTAATAATTAGAAAAATTAGAAAAATTCAAAGCAGAGTATTCAAAGTCTAATAGTAAATTTCAGAAAGAAATTTTGAGAGAAGGTAGTTGAGTGTGTATAGGGTGGACATAGGCTGCTAGCCAGAAGCCCTCGACCACCCTACCCACGTCTCAGTACCCTCAGATCAAAATTACGCGAAGTGTCTAGGGCCCAGTATAAAGGGTAAATGATTTCGCGGGAGCTCGCGGGTCTATTTATACCTGCGGTACCCCTTCCCCAAAATCATTAGCAAAGTCGTTAATAATTCGGGCGGGAATCGACTATTTTTCGCGGGAATCGACTACTTTGCGCGGGAAACGGACTACTTTGCGCGGGAGATCGATCACTTTTCGCGGGAAATCGATAATTTCTCGCGGGAATCGGTCACTTTTCGCGGGAAATCCTTCGTTTTTCGCGGGAATCAATTATTTTTCGCAGAAAATCGCCGATTCTTTCGTAATTCTATTTTGCATTCTATTGTAATGTTATAATAACGTATAATTTATTAATTCTCACAATTTTTTGGTATAAATTTATACTTCTAACAATTTGTTATAACATTGCATATAACAATTTATACGTTTTTACAATATTCTTCAATGGAAACGTACGTTTTAACGTTCTCGTTACTTACTCGTGCTTAAATTAATTTCGTAAGGATTAAAAATCAGGTTGACCTGTGGTCGTAGATTAAAAATAACCATAGTACAGCTAAATTTATCGTGTTAAATAATCCTTTTTACACAAATCAAAAATGTATTCAACGTTTGTTTCTTATAATATCGTGAAATGAATTATTTGTGCAGTTCTGTGCATTTTCTGTGCAGTTCAACCTAATTTACTTAAATTTACGTTGCGAGACAGTAAACTTACTGACTCTTGTAGAGAATTTACTGTACTTTGTCCAGTTTGGTGGAGAATATCGTTTAAATGCAATGGAAGTTTACCTGTGTTTTTCTGAATTTCAAAAATTCAGGCAGAATTGTAATTTATCAATTTTCACAATTTTGTTATAAATTTATACTTCCGACAATTTGTTATAACATTGCATATAACAATTTATACGTTCTCATTGAATTTCAATACAATAGACTGAATAACAATTCATTTTAACTAATACCTATTAGAAATTTTCCTTTTAAAACAAATATAAATCATTTTACCAATTACTGGTACTTGCTAGACATTTAATATCAGACTTTAAATATTCTGCTTTCGGTTCTTTTAAATACAATCAAATAATTTCTTCAATTGTCGATACTGACTTGGAATACTCCGCTTCGAATAAAATATTTCGAAATTATTTTGAAGGTTTAGGGAAATAAACATTTGAATTTTAGTCATCGTTGTTCTTCAGACTTGTCGAATAGGATATTGAAATGACTTTGAGAGGTTGCTTTTTCGTTACAGCAATTGAAATTGATTTGAAATTTTTCTTTCAGTATTTTTCATATATTTTCTCTGATATTGAATTTTGTTTACTAATAATTTACCATCCAAGGAATTTGCATGAATTGCATGTTAAGTAGTTAGTTGATTTATTATTGTATATTGTGAGCTGATTTGGAACGAGTACACTACAGTCGTGCATTATGTCCACCCTTGATTAAACCGTCTCACTAGGTTTTAGCGTTCTCGTTACTTACTCTTGGTTAAATTAATTTCGTAGGGATTAAAAATCAGGTTGACCTGTGGTCGTAGATTAAAAATAACCATAGTACAGCTAAATTTATCGTGTTAAATAATTCTTTTTACACGAATCAAAAATGTATTCAACGTTTGTTTCTTATAATATCGTGAAATGAATTATATTACACATTTTCTCTATTCACACTGAATTTAAAGATTATAACGATTAAAAATCAAGTTGACCTGTGGTCATTTATCAAGAATAATCATAATAAAGCTGAAATTATTGTGTTAAATGATTTTTTTAATACGATTTAGGAATTTATTCAACGTTTGCTTGTTACAATACCATGAAATAAATTATATTATACGTTTTCTATATTTACAGTAAATTTATCGTTCTATTTACATGTCATAACAATTATAACTACACGTTATGCTGCGTCCGTTTGTTTTTTCTGTGCAGTTCAACCTAATTTACTTAAATTTACGTTGCGAGACAGTATAATATTCACAATTCTGCCTGAATTTTTGAAATTCAGAAAAACACAGGTAAACTTCCATTGCATTTAAACGATATTCTCCACCAAACTGGACAAAGTACATAAATGCAGAAGTTCCCGATGTTAACCATTTTAATTCCATAGGCTGATTTGGGTCTGTTTCATTTATCTACGAAAGATCCTTCTATATCGGTTTAGTTGTAGCAAATTTCTAGCAGCTCTGGAAATTTTTCAATAACATTTCACATATACTTCTTTCTCCCGTGGTATTTTTAACAATACCAAATAATTGATCAAGTTCCTCTTGAAACTAATATTTATCAGGGCAGCAGGTCTGTGAAGCTCCATAAACTGCATAGTTCCATATGTTAGAAGGTCTAAGCAATGAAACAGTTTTAACACTACGTTTACGGACATTTCTTATATACCTATCTCTACGAATGCGTGTCAAATTGACGAGTGGACGAAACCGCATATTTTCTTTAAAAACAACATATTATACGCTATTAACTTATAACGAAACTATGTGATATTATATATTTATACAAAATTTGTAACAAGCATAAGTCGTAGGAGAGAAATGTAAACGATTTCTGTAATTTTCCGAATGCAAATTTTTATAACATAAAAATATATTAAATGTCGAAACACAACGGCTGCTTCCACGTTAATTTGAACAAATTTCGTCGATTCTTTTTTACTTCCCTGTACCAATAAAATCTCGAGTGCAAAGGGTTAAGTTTGTTTTTTTCGAAAGGAAGATAAAATCAGATCGAAGGTGTTTAGTTTGTCGAAAGAGGATAAGGATGACTTTCGGTTCGCGATGAGCAGTGATAAGCCATCGTTGAAAAAGAGGTCATGTCAGGAGATATCCAGATGATCCTGCGGGAGACGGATGAAACGTGGAGAAAGTAGGAATGGCGTGCAGAAGGGTGCAGAGACGGACCCCGGTTCCCAAGGGTCCGCGTCGAGTAAGATTGGCTCCGGTGTTGACTTCTCTTGGGACTGAGACTCAATTAAACTTTAAGATGATATGCGCCATCCTGGCCCCCTTCGTTCGACGTCCCTCCTCTCTCTCTCTCTCTCTCTCTTCTCTCTCTGGCTTCGCGATTCTGCTCTCACATCTATAACCGACATTCGAGTCTCTCTCGAATATACGAAGGGAAATTAATTTCATTCGTTCTACGGAAGTACGAACAGCTTTCATTCGCTCTTCAGATGTAATTTAAATTTGGACATTTTTTAAACGTATATTCTTTCACTTGGAGGATTTGTTGCGTAAATTTTGTAGATTTCTGATAAGGGATTTGATAACTTTAGCTAATTTTATAGATAGAAGATTAGGACGGTGTTAGAATGGAAGATTAGTTTTAATTCGAGACACGTTTCAAAGGGAAATTGTCACGAATCGATCGAGTCTCGAGTGTTCTCGAGGTTCTCAGCTCGAACTGAAGTATCCTCGACTCCTTAATATCCGTTAATTACCCCTCGGAACGAATCGTTCTTGAATTAGCATTAACAAAGGGAGAAACGCGGGCAGAAAACACAGTAGCAGGAAATACCACGTGAAATACAAACAAGAGATGAAAGAAATATCTGTTAAAAATGTAATAACCCGTAGGAAAGTATCGAAACTGTATGAAAAATGGTAAGAAGAAATCGATACCGACCGCGATCACTGGTCACGCTAATTTCAGTCTAATTTCTTGCACGAAAACGTGCGCTGATTACCTTTTTCTCTCTCCCCGCCGCCTGTATTAAATAAAAAGTGGATAACGAGGGATTTTACGAACGCGACAAGCTTTCATAGAAAAACGTCTGGACGAATAGAAAGAACCGGGGCGTTCTCTATTCGGCTAAAGAGCGAACCACAGAGTTATTCCCACACTCCGTTGGACGACCTCAGCGTGCGGAACTTTTCTTATATCTTTTGTCTTGTCACCCCGTTCTCCTTCCGTACGATTCGCTCTGCTCCCACGGAAAACGTGACTTAAGCTCGACGAGGTTTAACACTTGGACGCCTCGATTCGATCCATCGTGACCTCTTCTAATAATCATTTCTCCAAATCGATACTATTTCCCCTCTCTTCTTCTTTTTTTTCTCAGAATTTTCCTCCTTTCTGAAACCAGAGTTTCCTTTCTTTGTAAATATTTTTTATTCTTTAGGATTCAGCGATTCCATTTCTCTCTTCATTTCTTTCACAGAATTTTCCTCCCTTCTGAAACCACAGTTTTCTTACGTTTCCTTTTTTTTACAAATATTCTTCAAGCTTTACAATTACTTTTCCACAATTCAATTAGCAGAGTACTAGAGTAGTATTCCTGCGAGTTTATTCCCCGAGGATTGATTTAGAAATATATTTTTACCGCGATCAGTCGAGGGGGGGCCATTAATAAGATTTCGAATTCAAAAGGAGGAACTCGAGCGGTTCCACGGAGGAAATTCCGCGGTACCATTCCTTGTCTTATTCATATTCATGAAGCCTGAAACCACGGCTTTATTTCCGAGCAGAAGGGCCACGGGGATCGCGTGGGTGTTGGGAAACACCAACCGGGCGACACTGTTCCCCATGTCTCGCGACAGGAGGTCCCCGATTCTTGGCCCTTTTCAACTTTATCAGAAGGAACCCCAGCGTCTAGCGTGTGCTCTGTAACTTGGTACACCTTCGTTGATTCAATTTTTTCCCAAATTTTAACCATCGAAATTCTTCCCGACATCCGTCTACGTCTTTTATTCTGCAAATTTTGTAAAAAATGAAATAACATTCTAAGACCATTTTTTTTTTTCTCCCTTAATTTACATCGTACATTTCTCCCTTTCGTCGGAATTACAGAAGACGTTGAACACCTTGCTTTCTACACGGGGATATCGATGGATTTTAATGGACCATAAGGAACATCGAGGCGCGTGAGAGCCGATGCTCCTCCAGTTTAACCTCATGTCGGACCCCCTCCAGGATGAACGCGGAACCCCCGCTGATCTCTGGTACCATGCTAACTGTCCTGTCATTGTCACGAGCCACACCGCAGGGACATTCGTTCCTGTACGAAGGATCCGTTTCCTTTCGCGTTAGTCACACCCGATTACCACGCTCAGGATCACAGTTTCCATATGGTGCTCCCATTCACCCGTGTATTCTGCAATTCTTCCTGGACCCTTTAAATGTGTCACAATATTTGTGTATACAGAGGTGAATCAGAGCAAACGGAGAGATTGCAATTTCCTCTCCCTTTTCGATTGTTTGATCATTTTCAAATTCCCATTCACTGTGTATTCGGAGATTCTTCTTGGTCCCTTTAAATGTGTCATAATACTCGTGACAGAGATGAAATTTCAATTAGAGAAGATTGCAATTCCCTCTCTTTTTTCGATTGTTTGATCATTTTCAAATTCCCACTCACTGTGTATTCTGAGATTCTTCTTGGTCCCTTTAAATGTGTCACAATACTCGTGACAGAGATGAAATTTCAATCAGAGAAGGTTGCAATTCCGGTCAAATGCCCGGTTTTAAAATTTGATACGTAAATCATTTTCTTTTATTTTCTACGTCGTTTCCTACATTAAATTGACAATCACCCTTATTTCTTCCAGAAAAATATCATCGTTATTCCATAACCGGTCACTAGACAAAGTTCCTGTACGAATTTTTCACTTCTCTACCTCTTGGTTCATTCGTACTCGGAAGTAAATGTTCACTGGAAACAGTCGTAAGTTAATCTCACCGGTGATCATCGAAATCTAGCGAGTCGCGTAGGTGGAAGTGAGCGTCGAAGTTACACGAAGGTTAAAAGCTTATCTGTGACCCCGAACCTCCTCAGGTAGGAATGCCTCTACGAGAAATCTCTCTCGAGTGCAACGGAGAGGCCTGTGGAACCCGGTGAAACGAACCAGAGGTGGCACGAGCGAGTTCCACGGGTGTGCACGTCCTTACCGGGTGTATTTGTCCCTCGGTGTGCACGTGACATCTTAATCTCTTCTCGGTCTCTCTCCCCGTTTCTCCTCCTTCGTCGTTCCCCTTTTCTTAACCGGTGCCTTCCTTTATCTACCACCGTCGTATCTTTCATCCCTTTTGGCTCTGCTCTTTCTTTCTTTCTTATTTATCGCTCGTTTTCCTTTATCCGTTTTCATCTACACCCCGTTCTCCTCCTCCTTTCTTACCGTTTATCCGTGATCATCTCGCGTTACTTTCTTCTCCTCAACAAGTTGATCCCGTTTTTCCTTTCTTTTCTGCGGCGCGCTACGAATTTTAATAGGGAGATCGAAGATTAAGCGATTCACACTGCGATTCGGTGATCAAATTTTGTAATATCGAAGATCAGAAATTTGAATTCCCATTCAGTGGGCAAAATTGTCCCACAGTTCAATATGAAATTATTCTAATTAATTCTTTCTCAAATTTTGTAATATCGAAGATTAGCAATTTGAATTCCCATTCAGTGGGCAAAATTGTCCCACAGTTCAATATGAAATTATTCTAATTGACTCTTTCCTACTGACAAGATACAGTAGCTACTTATTGCTTGCTTCTTAGAAATTTGAATTGTGGAAATTAGAATTCCCGTTTATTGAGAAAAATTGTCTTAAGTTATCACAATGGAAAATACAGTAGCAACTTTGTATATCACGTTTCTTTTCTCACTTTTCTCCAAGATTCCCTTTCGAAACCTCACCATGTTCCCCCTGGTTCCCTTTTGTCTCTCGCGTGTTCTCCCTTTTGATGCACGCCAGTGCTCTTTTTCTCGTATTCCTCGGTTGCTGCCACCTTTGCCCGCTCGTTTCGCGCGTGTACACTCCGTATACACGGGCCAAGGGGTACAGAGGCCCTTAATCTTGCCACGGCAAGATTGTAATCTGAGATTTAGGTTCCCACTGGTGGGCACCCACGAGACACCGTTTTTGAGCCACCTAACGAGCCACCCGTACCCTCTCTTGCTTTCTGAATTCCTCGGTTCGACACCGCGGAAAATAATTAACCCTTTGCAATCGAGTCGCGGCGGAGAAGCGAAATTCACCATATTCTTCATCATTTTCTTCATCAATTCTTCACCATAGTGAAATAGAGAATACTTAAATAAAATAGCGCAGGTCATTTCTACGTTAGTTTGAAAAAATTTAGAACGTCCAATTTGCAACTTTTCTTATAGCGAAATCGAAGGGTTAACGTGTTCTTCACTGCCCTAACGCAATCTCTAGTAATAATTGATCTTTTTAATAATTCACAGTTCTGATAGTAATATCTGTGGTTGTATAACAGGTGATAATAAGTTCAATAGCAATATATTTTATAACAATAATTTCATAATAACTATAAACACACGTAAAAAGGAATAATGATAATCTGATCAACGGTCTCTTAATATATCTCGCAATAAATTCTCACGCACTCTCTGATATCAATAACAACGCGGTTCTACTGTTTTACTCCCTGTTCTTCTGTATGATCCGGTCGTTTTCCAAATCTCGAGACGATTCGACAAACACGCTACATTCACGCCATCACTCACAACATATTATTAAACCAATTCCACAATATCTTCCAACTTTCTTCTTAAAAGTCTCTCTTGAGTAAAAGTCTCTCTCTTCGTTATTCAACGCACTGTCCGAGTCTCACTCGGGATAAACTGTCGAAGATTTAACTAAAGCGGTTAATATCGAATTTGAGAAAAAGTCTCTCCCCAGTGGTATTAAATCGTGAAATTGTGTATTCCATTTCTGTCAGATCTTCGAAATCACAGTTCGTTAGATTTCCAGAGATTCAAGTTAAAAATGTAGATCAACATTTTTTTTTATAAATTCTCTTTCTTCTCAAGCTTCCAGCAACTCATTAAGCATAGAATACCTCTAAATGACTTTTATCGTGGAAATCCATTCGATATCGAAATCTAAGAGGTGAAAACGACTAGGAGAATTCGCGTAGGTACTCTATATACAGCCAGAAGCAACAAGTAGTATCGATCCGCACCACCTGCGACATTTAAGTCGATGTAGTCGTCTTGTTAGCCTTCGACCTCTCTGCATCCCGTTTTCCACCCTCGAGCAACTGGTACAAGAGGATTCTACTGACGGGAAGTCGATACTACCTCCAATCTACTCCCTTTCCGAGTAACTTCTTCGCCCTATCTTCTCCACGATAGAAATTTCTCGTAAAAGTTGTATCCTCGAATTGTTTCTAACATTGTGAGAAATTTTCCTAAATTTCTCTCTGCGGCTTGCAACCGCGTTGCGGTTGAAAATTCTCCCCCGTATATTCAACCGCTGTCCATGAAACGGTCGAAGTAGCCAATCATTGTCGCTACTTTACACTTTCTTGCCATTGGTGAAAGTCTCGTCTCCTGCAAATAGAAACTCTCTAATGCCTGACCGCCGAAGAATCTTTAATTTTCGATGGAATTTTTCAGGTGTGCAAAGAAAGAAATTTTAAATACTCTTTCAACTTAACAACAGGTGCAATTTCGTTGCAAACGAGGCGACACTATCGACTCGATTTCATCGAAGATTTACCCTCGTCAAGAATCAAGAATCGCCTCGTAGCAGGCGATTAATGTCTCGTTTCCAATTATCGCAGCTTCGTGATTAAGTCCCGTGCCCTTTCGTCACGGCTCGCTCGAGATCATCGAAGTATGTCCGAAAGAGTGGATCACACCTGTCCGCGCGACGGTGTCGGTCGTCTCGGTGCGCGAACACTCTCGAACATGCCGAAAAATAAAGAAGCTGCACAGGTAAGAGGCAGCTGACGAAGGCGGGATCCGTGTGCAGAGGCACCTGCTGCCTCGATTTAACTCCGCTAGACCAGAACCGTCCCCCTTAATAACTTTCGAGGGGGGCTTGTCGATACCGTGGGGTCGTCGAATACGTCTCTCATGATCGTCGTACGATTTCAGTTCTGATTCGATCTTTTTCATTCGGAACATTCTTATTTCAGTTTTTAAATGTCTCTTTTCTCGCTTTGAAGTACGTATATGTGTGTAATGTGAATTCAGGATGATTGAATTACTGTGCAAATCTTAAATATTTTCTGTGATAATCGCTCCGATAAGATTACGTACGATTTTAGAAGTTCTGATTCGATCTCTTTCATTCGGAAGATTCGTACTTAATTTTTTAACCCTTTGCACTCTCAGGATCGACCAGCAATATTGACACTCGTGCAGTGAAATTTTTGAAAACGAAAAGTTTTATTTTGAAGAGAAAATTTATTTACTCTTATCTCTTTTGTTAATTTGCTTCATTTTGATATAAATGAAAATTGAATGGTAAAGTGCAAAGGGTTAAATGTCTCTTTCCTCGTTTCGAAATATTAGGTTGTCCGGAAAGTTCTTTCCGTAATTTAAACCATCGTATCTCTGTTTCTAATTGACATGGTAACAAAAGTTAAACGGTACTTTCCTCGACAGTTAAAGGTGAATCCAACGCACTGCTCAAATTCTTTGTAAGATGAACAGGGATGGACATAAGTCTAACTGTGTTCTCTGCATTGGAGCGAGGTTGTTGAATTTTTCGTGGCAACGCTCTACCGCAGAAAATATAGTTCGCTTTAGGAGAAATTTTAGGGGTACATCGGATTTATCTTCACATAACGAGTAAAATACCTTTTGGTTTTTGTCGTTATCTCAATTAGAAACAGAGATACGTCAGTTTGAATTCTTCCGACATTTCGTTACGAACTTTCCAAACCACCCGGAATGTACGTCCTCATTCACCTTATGAATAATTTGAGGAGTGCGTTGGGTTCGTCTTCAAATAACGAGTAAAATACCTTTTGGTTTTTGTCGCTATCTGAATTAGAAATAGACATACGTCAGTTTGAATTTTTTCTGAAATTACGGAACGAACTTTCCGGACAACCTAATACATATGAGTTTAGGGTGATTGCGTACATAGTTAGAAATACTATACGAATTTTAAAGATTTTCTATGATAATCACTCTGATAATCTTGTGGAGATCTTACAGTTTCAGAAATTCTGTTTTGGTAGCAAATTCTAATAACGCGTCCTGTATATTCTATAGGAAGCACACTATCGAAGGAAAGAGTCGTTTTCAAATACATACACTTTTCATCGATATTAAATCTGCTGCTAATTTTTTGTAGCTTTAAAGTTCATCTCAATTCTACATTTATCAATTTATCTCACATCAATTGATTCGAACGATAAAAAATTCTCAAAGTCGCTGCCTTTTTTCTCGAAATTTTTGTGTAAATTGCAATGCTCGGTACTTTTGGCCGGTAGTGTATATGTATACGGATATATGAATTCAGAATGATTGCATACATGGTTAGAAATACTACGCGAATTTTAAAGATCTTTCGTGACAATTATTCTGATAATCTTGTGGCGATCTAACGATTCTAGCAGATTCTAATAATTCTAACAATTGATCCTGCACGTTCTACAATCAAGCGCACTATAAGAAGGTATCAAGAAACAACGATACAGCGAAAGAAAGATTGTTATTCCCGAATCATCGACTGAGACGCAGAACGAGAGAGAGAGAGCGTTGAACGGTTCGGTGGCCCTTAATGGCGGTTTCGTTGAATCCTCCGGAAGATCCAGGCGGTCCTCTTTGATATCCTGGCCCCCAACGAATTAACGTTCACCTGGCTGACCTCTTCGTGGTCGTGGCCGTTCCCTCGGATTCCACCGGCAAAAAACTGGGTGCCAGTGCTCGCAGGGGAGAACGCGTAAAAAATAAATGAGCTCGCGAGAGTCTATATTAAGGGTGGATTCGCCGCCGCCACTCCCGAGGAAAATCACTGGCGCGAATCACTATCGAAGTGAAACTCTCCTAACCTCCTCCTTTTCACTGCTTCCAACGACTTTTTTTTCGTACTTTCAAATAGAATTTCAACGCGTGTGACTTTTGAAAAATATTCCAAATACCTTCTTCTTTTTTCAAATCGACGCATTATCGAGAATTCCAAGACGTTGCGGTTAACAAGGAAAATTCTGGCAGAAACCGGAGGTTCAAAGGGGGGCACCTTAAATGTTACAGAGCTCGTTACAGTTACCCAAAAGTTTCCGGTTAATAAAAACTTTCGACGGAGGTCTCTCCCCTGACGACGCGTCAGTTCTGCCTCCGGGGAGCATAATTTTCAACCTGAAAGCGCACCGGCCACGAGAAAAAAACATTAACGCGTTCATTTGTTTAAACATTAACACGTTCAACGTCTGAATAAACTTTTCATTCATGCGACACATGATACAGCGAGAAGTATCGATTGAAGCGATTAAAATCCTGCTGCATTATCCCAGTTTTTTCTACATTTACCTCGCCGAGGGGGTAATCGGCGGTGTAAAAAAGAGAAAATTCTGAGACAGCTTTCTCTCTCGAGAAGATTGTAATTTTCCGTGGAAAACACGGAGGGTGGTCGACGTCCTTTTGTCAAGGGATCGCTACCGGAATTTCAAGACGAGGGCCGCCGCCCCCTCTTTTCGAACGCGACGAAACGGCCAGAAAACTAATTTGTCCGCTGACAAAATCATTTCGATTCCCCGGAGAATCCCGTGAACCTTTCTCGTTAGACACGCCGGTGCCTTTCGAAAGCTGCCCAGTCACTTTCGAACTGTCCCTTCCTTCTGATCACACCGACCGATATCGCCCATTTTTCCACCACCTAATACACATCCATACGTTACCTTTAACGGTCTATCAACAATTCGGACAAATTTCCGAGTCCCTAATACGTTCCACAAATTCCCTTTTAATCGCATCGGTGTAATTAGAGGCTGTCGTTAGAAGGAGCATATTAGGAGAGACGGTAATAGAGATCGAAGATACCGGGACATCGGTCGAGGGTAATTATGGGTGAAACATGAGTTCTAATTACCGTCACCCAAGTGATCGTAATTAGAGGCGAACCCGTAATAACTGTTTATCTGATTTTCCCTTGCAATT
This sequence comes from Habropoda laboriosa, assembly GCF_001263275.1. Classification (NCBI taxonomy): domain Eukaryota; kingdom Metazoa; phylum Arthropoda; class Insecta; order Hymenoptera; family Apidae; genus Habropoda; species Habropoda laboriosa. The sequence continues at coordinate 1,397,490 of NW_017100187.1, read as the reverse complement.
CTTCTACGAGGACAATAAGTATTAAACCTAAAGTGAAAATCCTCTCTTTACGACAAAATTTTATACTTCGTTATATTGGCTAATCGATGCAATACGGAACAATTGAAGGTTAGAATTTATCGCGCGCTGGAAATTGTACGAAATTTAATCCGTGGGGAGTTAAAATTCCTATTGAAAATTGAATTTGTGGTAAGAAAAATAGTAGGAAATTTGTTACGTCGAAACGTGAACCAGAAGTCGTAAAACAAGAGGTTAATGGTCTTTCGAGAGCGAAGAGAAGGGTGCTTGGATTATTGCAAGCCCAAGATGGCGGCTAAGATAAACCACGTCGAGGGTGCACCGTCTAGGGTAGTGGCCACTTCCGGTCAGTAGGTTGCTTCCTGGCTGGACTTACCCTCGGTCGAACCGGAAGTTACCTCTTCCTAGGTAAAATCCATTCTCGTTGAAATTTACGCTCTCGAGATGTTTCTGTCGTGAGATCAACTTACTCCTAAACATCGTACAAATTCTTTTAATAATACACGTATTCTTCTCGAATATTTCATCGTGGAATCGTTTTAGCTGAACGAAGTTAATTCGAACACGGTTGATTAAACTCGACCGATGATCACACGTTTCCATGGGATTATTATGAGAACGATTGCGTTTAGAACGGCTGGAAGTTAGAACGGAAGTACCCTAAGAGAGTAACAGCTACCGGTCGGAACGTTTCTCGCGGTTGTTAAGACAGTTTCGAGGAGTTTATGTTCCTTGACCGGAAGCCGTTCTTGTCGCGGCAAGACTGCTTGAATTTACATTTTGCTCGTCGAGGGTGGCGAGAGGATTTCTTCGGGCAATGTGAAACAGCGTGGAAGTTGATAATTTTTTCCTGTTTTTTCTTCATTTATATAATAATAATATATTCCTTTCTTCTTTCGCCGAATTATCGAAATTACGGTGAAATCTTCGTTTCCAGGAAGGAACATCGAGCGTAAAGTTGAAGATAACTCGGTGGTAAGATGATAATCCTATCTCTCGAAAGGCTAATTGTCAGCAAATCGTCAACCAGATGATCCATACATCCTGTTTGACCAGGAAAAACACGACTTTCAAGCTTACTCACTGGATCTTAACCAGAGAAGCTATCGTGGCAAACAGACTGAACAAACGAGCTGTTGGTTCTAATCTCTTCGATATCTCGACACTTACTCAATGAACGTATCTGTGAATGGCGTGATTTACAATTTGTACACGCTCAAAGTACGGCGAAATTTCTAGACAGCGTGACGACGATTTTCCTGGGAAAACCCCTGGTCTCTTTATCGTGGAGCAAAGTTGGGATGCTCTGCAAGTGGTAGAGATAAAACGCTCGTAAATCAGCTGGGAGGAGGAAGTTCAATAATTGCTTTCGATAGTGATTGAATAAAGGGAAAGGTTTGTTCGTGTGTTCAACTTTTCTTATTTATAGAAAAATTGTCGGGGTAAATTTGTGTCCGTCTTCGATTGTAAGAATCGATGGAAATTAGTTTATACACGCACGATCGAGATTAGGCCGAATTTCACCGGCGCTGGAGAACCGTGAAAGCGTCTCCGATTGGTCTGTTAGAAATTGGTTCCGTGGCTTGTAAAGCGTCTGGACGCTTGCGTGAGAGCGTCTCAATCTAATAAATTCATGAAGGAACGTTGTCCGCGTTCTCACAGGCTCCCGTGGAGTATCGAGGCAATTCCTACGGCTTCCGTGTGATCCCTCGACCGCAAATCAGTACACTAGAATATCTCTGTCGTTCCATCCTCCCCTCAGACGTTTTTCTGTTATCGTCAACTTCCGTAAAATTATCGATTTTAATTTTCCCAACGTTACGAGAATGAGCCTATCGGTTAATATTTCGTATTCTTCCAATTTTATTGTAGCATCGAAGCACACGCGTGGTGCTTCATTTTTCACAAATAAAAGACATTTGATAAATTCTATTCGATAGATTACTATTCAGAACATTTTAGAACCTTCTAACTGTGCAAGTGATACAGCATGGAATACGAATGAAACAGATATTAACGAGATACTGTACCAATTTTCATCGAACTCTTATCCCACAAAAGTCGTACCGAAAGCGAGAAATATTTCAACGAAAATCCAAGAAAATTCCATAGTAACGACATAATAATCTTACCAAAAGAAAAAGAAAGAATAGAAGGCTCGTTTACGTGTTTCTCATCAAATTTAAGGGTTCGTTGTAAATATTGGTCTAAATAATAACTTCATTATCGTACTTCTCGTAGATCTCGAGGATAGAAATTTGTGGAGGGTAAAGGATCGATGTGAATCGATCGGGGGTGATTCTCTGGAGGAGTCTGTGGTAGCGGCGCGTAGGTATATACGAGACGGGCACGAAAGCATGAATGAAATCGCGCGTGCCGGTTGCGTGTCGGCCGTGAAACGTTGGTGGGGGTAAAGGGGAACGTGTGGACGCGGCCTAAAGCGTGGGTGGTTGCGGAGCAGCGATCCGACGCGATTCACCTCCGGGGCGGACGGAAGCGTCGCGTGCGCGTGTGAACGAGCCAAAAGGGAAAACGCGTGCATCGGCGGCGGGGCAGCGTAGGCGGAGTCGATTGTGACGAAAACACTGAAACTTGCACATGCGCCTTATTAAGGAGCCACCCACAACGTGCTTCCTCGAGAGCCACGAGTCACTTCGTCTATCTTCCACACTTCATTCTTAATTCAGTTACCTTTTCTCCCTTCTATCGTCCGTCTTATTTCAGAAATATGTGTATGTACAATTCTTTGGAAAATCGTGTCTTCGAATGGAAGAAAATGTAGATGGGCGAATTCTCGTGAACATTAGTTTGTATTGAGGAGTTGATTTACCTTTTGTTTTTTCTACGTCTTACTTCAAGAATAGGTATATACAGTAGTGCACACATAAGCGTCCGCATTTTTGCACACTTAAGCGTCCGTCGCTATCCCCAGCAATTCTTGGAAATGGGACTTCGAGTGAAACAAATCTCCTCTCTTTTGTCTAGTTAAATTCGCAAAAGTCACCTCCCCACTTAAGCGTCCGCATTCGGTCGCGACTGCGGAAGCTTATGTGTTCACTACTGTGTATTGCAAGAAACACGGAAAACTTTCTTTTGGAAAGAAAATCTACAATGTATTTTATTAATTACACTAACGAGAGAAACAGACGTTTACAGACACAGACTGTTGCACGATTTGCACAGACAGACTGACTCGCTTTTGTTGCTCGCCTCTTATTTATATAATATGTGCGTAGGTGTTTCGCGAAAGTGCTCGATTATTACAAACAAAACGAAGGTGAATATGTTTATATATGTTCCGCGGTTCGAGAAATTTCCCGAAGGCTATCAAAAGAAATAGAAAATTCCTTACGATATAATTCTTTTGAAAGTCGTATCATTGAATAAGGAAGACGAGCAATTAGGGAATTAGTCGTATATTAAGGATCAGAGAAAAATGTGCGGCGTTACATCGATGAAGTTGGAGGAAACGTTTTGGTTACACTCGAGTCCGTAGAATCTGAGGAAACTCCGTGGACCATTTACCGCGAAGTTTCGCATAGTTTCAGCGAAGTTGCGCAACGTAGTCAGATTTAGCGGGTACACTTTAACATTGCCGCCTCCGCGTTGGAGTTTCGAAAGTTCCGTCAGTGGAAGAGACTGAACGACAGTCGAGTATATGTAACGTGCTGCGGGATCCATCAGTTGCAACTTCTGTTTGATCGATCAACTACACTTCAATAACCCCGTTTACATAATTACTTAATACGTTATCGCAAATTTTGTTACAGCTGAAAATTAAGCAAACTTTCTAATCAATATCGAGATACCTGCGGATTCTCTTCCATGCACATTTTTCAATCAAATTATCTTTCCTCTCTTTTCTCTTTTCCAATTTCTCTCGTTTCTCTTGTTACGTCCATAACCACCAAGTCTAGCGAACCTCTCTTGTCCTACAATGGTCACACCCTCTGCACTTACCAAAATTCCTCCGGACAGTACAGCGAGCCCAGCCAAGTTTAGATTATTGCCCTTTTTTTGGGGCATAGAAGGATATCGAAGACATGAACAAGACGCGTGGCACTCCGACCCACGGGCATCCTCGAGCGTCGGGCTCTCGGTGCCTCGTACAGCCTTGGGTGGCCTTTCGCTATAATTGCCCGAAGGAATTTTGGTAAGTGCAGAGGGTGTGACCATTGTAGGATTTCTATGGTTTCCCCGAAGACAAGAGAGGTTCGCTAGACCTGCTGGTTACGGACGTAACACTCTTTTTTCTCTCTTCTCTCTTCTTTCTCTTTTCTCTCTTCTCTCTTCTTTCTCTTTTCTCTCTTCTCTCTTCTCTCTTCTTTCTCTTTTCTCTCTTTTCTCTCTTTTCCAATTTCTCTCTCTTCCCCTCTTTTCTCCTTTCTCTTTTCTCTCTTCTCTCTTTTTTCTCTCTTTCCCAATTTTTCTCTTTTCTTTTTTCTCTCTTTTCCAATTTCTCTCTTTTCTTTTTTCTCTCTTTTCCAATTTCTCTGCGAATAATTCCACACCTCAAAATTCCCAAGATTTCCACTTCCCGGGTTTGTCCACGTTCCCAAACGCCAAAGAATCTTCGATATTCAGACGAGGGAGTAACAGAAACGGCGAGGAAGAATATTTGAAAATATCTCGAAAGGGAGGTTGAACGTATTATACCGTGTTCAAAGTGGGAAGTCAGTGGCGCTTGGACCTGTAATGATTTCGCGGTGGTTAGAGAGTCGAAAGGGTCCGAGAATGGTCCGACGTGCGTGCCTAAGGCGATCTCTAATGGCAGAGAGCATCTTTTTATCCAGGTTGTTTCGCATCGCTGCCAGTCGAACAGTTTCCGTCTCGATGTCCAATGGATCAGGCCGTCTGCTCGATTCGGTCCAGTTGCGCGATCGATAAAACCGTCTGGCAAAAAAACTGCCAGCAATGAAAACTTAATAACGGAAGGATATCGTTCGAGGCAATTAAAACGGTAGCCGCCGCGAGGAGAGGTATCTTTCGAGAGAGTCTCGATCGAAGATTCTTCTTCTCCAATTCATTTTCTGCTAGAGAGAAAATCACCAAGGTTTTCGGCGACAATTTCGATTGATTCAATTCTGATTAATCCATATGAACGAAACATTGACGATGGATTTTTATTAACAGTGTTTGATAAATCATATTTCATAGAGACCATTCTACGATCTATGATAGATCTCCAAAAACAGACTCCAGGCATTCTCATATTGAACACACACTCGATATCTACGTCTTTCAGCCAAGATCATACTCACGTAACGACTATCGCGTCAACGAAACAAAAGTGTCAGCGACGACAAATTATAGTCGTCTAAAAAACCGTGTCAAATGTTTCAATCTTCTCACAGAACTAGCCGCTACAAACGATAATTAACCCTTTCATTGCTATTGGCGCCTGTAGGCGTTTTGAAAATTTCTTTGCGTTATATGTTGCAGCCCTGTGCAACGCTTCCGTCTTAATTTCATATTTCATTCGATCCTTTGCACACGTCCATCTTAATTCAGTAAACCGAATTTTAAAATTGATTTTTTATAAATTTTATACCGCGGTTAAAAGTTTACAGACTGCCGCACACGGTACGCGTTAAAATTCGTCGCAGTGAAAGGATTAAAGCCATCTTCTTCGTACCTTATTACGAAACTCGCGAATTCTGCCTGCCGTGAAACCTAAGAAAAATTGATTTTTCCTCGAAGATTGAGAAATTGACCAATCGACAGGGATCTACAGATGAGCGTAAACAGTGGGCACGGTTTGTAGAATAGAGAAGTAACCAGTCCCACGGAGGGTCCATCGACAGGGCGGCAGAGTCGATGTTAAAGGGAATGAAGACCACCTAATGTCACGATCGCGACGAGATAAATAATCGCGATGGGTGGGCGCCTCGCGCCTTCCCGTGTCCTCGTCCACGGGTTACCAGCACACCTTATGGGTCCCCGTAGGGAGTCGGTCTCCTCTGTTGCCCCCATAAGGTGGTACAGAGCTCCAGCCGTGTGTGAGAATCCATTCCAGTCGATTTCACAGGGGTTGCAGGGGGTCCTCAACTTCATATTTCCCTTTCTTCTCTCCTCGCACTCTTTTCCCCGCGGCCCTTCCTTCCTCTATTTCCTTTTTTTCTCTCCCTCTCTCTTCTCTTGTTTTTTCCCTTCCCTTTCTCGTTTCGCGACGTGTTTTCGAAAGTCCCGCGCGTATATACACGTACCACGCCTAAACGCGAACTCCGCTGATCAGGATCCCCGATAGGAACCCCGCTGGCGAACCTTCAAATAGGTTTCACGAAAACTATGCGTCGCGCCGCTTGTTTTCTTCACCGACGAGACACGTTCGCTCGTTAACTGCCGCCCCGACGTTATTTCGAGAAGGGAAATCGAGGTATTCGCTGGTAATGGAACGATATTCACTCTGTGGAACAATTAAATACTCGTTCGATTCGAGCTGAGATCGGTTTTGGTGATAATCTACGTGAAGTAGACTGTCTGAATTCGAAAGTGGAGAAAAATTGTTTCGTTCCATTCAGAGTTACCTGGGGGGGGAAAAAGGAAGACACTGAAGTATCGCTACAATTTTTGAGAACAATTAATCGTCGATACCATAGATTGGAAAGTATTGAAAACCACGCGATCTCTATATTCACCTCTGTCCTCTAAAATCCTCTTAACCTCTTAAGTACAGCTGAACGTTCCGCGGTGCTGCGTCTCTGTACGGCACGGTTTGACGCGGAATCCGCGTAAATAATGTCCGGTGATGCTTTGAAAATAGAGACGAATAAATTATAATTTACACGCGAAAGCCGCTATAGTGGCGTTCAGTAGCCAACAGGTTAAGAAACTACCATCGTTATCTAACCGATAATCCAAAAACCCCGAAATTCCTGAAAAAAGCTGCCCTCGGTGCAATCACTATAGCCCACATACTCGACGAATAACCCTTGTAGCGAACGAAACGGAAATGTTTCGCGGTGACCCTTGTGCCTTGATGGGTCGCGTGGGTGTATTAGGTGGCAGAAGGTGTATGAAAGGTTAAATAGGTGCGAGAGGTAGCCGGAAGGTGGGTGTACTCGTTAGTGTGCGATCCCGCCTACCGTCCAATGCGGTGGCTGGTTTCCCAGGGGACTCCCTAGCCTCTCTCGGCCGGCTTTTGTGGTCCCTTCTCCTTCCACGTACAACACGGCACTCTTTCGCTTTCAGGAGGAGGACTTGGTGTGTCGCTTTTGCATCGTGCGCGATAATAGTCACCGTGGGTTCCCGGTTAGTGCGCGTTTATACACCCGACCACTCTGTGTTCCTTTCCGCGGGGACGAGTCGACTCGAGAGACCGTCAGTCCTTTCGATCGAACGATCGAGGCCGGATCGATCGTGCCTGGTAGACGGAGAGGAAAGGATCTCTCCTCTTTCGCAATCTTTCCTAATTTTCCACATTTTCCAAGCAGAGAAGATTCTCATGGTATAGAAGAGGAGAGTGCGATGGAAAATCGACGGTGTGAAATTTGGGGAACTGATCTATCACCGTTGGACTGATTTCTTGCGATTCTCGTATGCTTGGCAATTTTCAATTCTCTTCTCGACTTTGAGCGAAATCTTGGAAACCTTCTGTTTGCCTCTGATAACGCCGGATAAAGATTCGGTGTCGAGAACTTTGAAGAAGATACGTGTGACGTTTGCTGGGATCGATTGACACTTTGGAACACCCTTCGTTCACACTCGAGCGATGATTTTGAAGAGTATCGTCGGTAGAACGTCTTTGTAACTTTTCTATGCATGAATACCGAGGTAGAAGACACGATTTCGGACTGATTGGTACTAAGGTGATGGTGAATCTCGAGTATACGAGGTCTGAATGAGTACCGAGGAAGATCAGAATGTTGTTTAAGGGGAACAGTTCGAGGCTGGAGTTGTTGATAGGGAAAATCCAGGCCCACAAGGAACCCTCTCAAGAGGAGCAGCACAAGTCCAAAGGTATGACACCATTTTCATCCTTCTTTTTCCACGTTTCGACGATCGACGATCACGCGTGTTTCATACGACGAAATTGGAAGCAATTGATTTCCCGAACGGGCAGATTTTCATTAAATTGATCGAGCGTTTGAATCAGTCCCTCCTCGTTCCTCCTCAATTTCAATCCCGGTCCGGTAATTGATCGTTAACTCCTTCGCTATTAAAAGCGACGACACGTTATCATCGACTGTGCGACAGAAATTTTCCGAAAGCCTCGCGATTCGAGGTGTAATACGAGCAAATTAAAATTCGAGGCTACTACTTATAGGACGAACATCGTAGATCACAATGTTGAAACCACTTGTACCGATTATTAATAGAGTATGCTGTCATACACGACTATAGAAATTTTGACATCTCGAAAAATCGAGTACACGTATTCGATCTAAAAAAGAATGCCATACTTCGCGCAATAATCGCTCGCAGAAATTTCAAACGGTTACGAATATATTCCGTCAGTTCACAAGCATCGTCAGAATTAGGGGACGAATCGAACGAATTATCGAAAGTTCCACTACCGCTCGTCGTCTTAATCTCCCAATTGAATCCCCAATTAGCGATGCAAAGCGGCGAAAATTGTACAACCGCGGAAGAACGGAAGGAGCGTGGATCGATCAGAGGGAAATTTCTGCGACACGAACGACGAACGGTGTACGACGCCAATGGGAATTCGAAAAATCCGCGCAAACCACTGCGTGGAGAAGAAGAAGGCCTGTCAGAGGTTCGCGTGCTAACATAAGTCACAATTAACGAAGGCGTTAAGTCGGCCCCCTATTAATAAGCGTCGTCGAAGCATCCTATAAATAGCGACGGGCACGAGGTGACAACATTATACGCGGCCGCATGCGACGAAGGGAAGCTGTATGGGCGCACGCACACGTCGAAAAGATAAAAACACAATGCAATACGGCTGGCATCGGCAGGTCGCAGAAAAGAGCTGCCAGTGTTAAGTGCGACTATTTTCGCGTCGATGACACATCGCCGCTGATTGGACGGAATCGAGACTCTAAATAAAACCCCCCTTTCAATCCCCAAACAGGCCTTCACGTCCTTGCCTCGCTCCTTTTCACGTTATTACCCCTTTCTTTTTTCCACAGAGAGAAGAACAGAGTATCGCTTACTTTCGACCGTATAATTTCCTCCCCTCGACGGTTTTTCTGTCCTTTTTTCAAGGGATGAAGAGTGTTCGTACGATCTTACTTGAAAGTTTTCAGAAATGAATACCGAATCTATTTAGAATTGCTCATCTTCGCCCCTTTTAAAGTGATAACGCGAGTATTTGTACAGGTACTTTTCCTACGAATGTTTTCTGTGGAGCGGCATTTCATTCGCGAAGAATGTCAACGTGCGTATCGAGTAATTGTGGTTCGGAGGAATTTTCAGAATGACTCGTGCGAGCAGAGATCTATTGGTATACTAGAACAGATGGATCGTTGGAGAGGATTTCTAGGAACGATCGAAGCTTTCCATGAATGGGCTGACGACAGGCTTGATCCTGATTTCTTGGCAGTCGATGCCGAATTGTTGATGACGACGGGATCAGCTGGGTGCTTTCGTACGCTCGATCGGCAGCTCGGTTTATATTTATTGCGTGCTCACCCGATCCGCCGTGTCTCTTTTTCTCTACGAGAAGAGGAGAGGCGCGTGTGAGTCATGCGGGATGCCAATTGGGCGAGTGCCCCGATACGTGCACGATTCGCGCGTTGCACAATTGCAGGAACACCTGATTTTTCACGAGTTTCGTCCTCTTGCACCCGTTCGATATACCAAATCTCCCCAGCACGGCAAATTCTCTTCTTATTTGAACGACAATAAGGCAATCGGTTGCGCCTTCAACTTCCTTCCGTTCGATTTTCAGATTTTTGAAATGGCGCAGAAAAATCATTTTCCACGCAAGTGTCGATAATAATCAGACTGCGTTTATGGGAAATTCGAAGGTGCAAAATTGCACAGAATGCAGGTAATATGAAAAAATGTACGAATTATAGTGCTTTTTGTAATACGTGGTAGGTGAAATAATTTTCACTTGTTTTTACTATACCCTCGAAAATATGAATTTGCATAAAAGTCTGCGTAAGAAGTGTATCAACACTTTGGACTCCTTTGTCGAGTGTGACTCGACATCAGTTTTATTCACAGGTATGAATGAAGTCATTTTTAAATTGCCAGTTTAAATATGTATTATATTTCGCAATATTTCTTTTACCTGGGTGAGCAATAGGTACACATGATGATCCTTGATACTATTTTCCTTGGTTCCTATCAACCAAATGTCTTTTGAAGTGCATTTCAAATAAAATTCTTAAAATAATAATTGAGAAGAAAATTTAAAAAAATCTTGAGAGTTCAAAGGGTTCAAAATAGAGTAACGCACAGGAATACAGGAATCGTTGAAAGAATCCCAAAAATGCATGGAATCACGAGGAAATTGCTACGAATATCGATATTTCCACACGAAATTACCTCGATACCGTAGAAAACTTCCGAATCACCTCGTAAATGATCCCGTGATCGCTGTGCACTGGTATCTACGCGATAACAGAAAGCTGTCGAGGGAAAAAAACGAGAGCCGGACGCGTAGGTGGAGGATGCGACCCATTTAAGCAGATCCGCGTCCGTGATCCGATCTCGTTGGTTGGGTGTTCTTCTTCAGCTTCGTGTTCGTGTTCGTGGAGACGGGATTCCGCAAAATCTCTTAAATCCAATGGTGGGTGTCGGATCCAGCGTGTGGACCGGGCAAATGAGGAAACGGCCAACTAGCCGAGTCATTTCCACCATTTACCAGGGCCACTTTGCTCTATCCAACTCCGGTGGGAGTCTTCATTCCTGGCAATTATTAATTATTCGACTCGCCTCGTCCGGATGTCTCCTTTGCCACCGGTTTTCTTCATCTACTACTCGTTTCTCTTTCCTCGATCTTCGTCTCTTTCCAATCTCACGCCACGTTATCCTATTTTCCTCCAATTCTCAACCTTTACGTTTAGAGAAATTCTGTGCAGGAAAACTTGTAGAGTACGAGAATATCTCATTCGCGCTACGTTTTGTATTTACCTGAAACATCATTTTTTCACCAATTTTCACGCTTTAACGTTTCGAGAAATTCCGTGGAGAAAAACTCAGTAGAGTACGAGAATATCTCATTTTCGTATTACAGATCACCGTATCGCTAATTCTCCTTGTTTAAGGAAACGAAGATTTCCTCTTTGCTTCCTCCAGTTATCAAGATTCTCTCTGGAAACAGAGGAATCCAGAAATGGTGTTTATCGCCGCGAGGCAATTTCGTACGGGGGCATTTACCGGGTGAAAATCGCGATGCATGGATAAAACGGGCAGGTCGATCCAAGAATTCCCGCGAGGAATGTACTTTTCCAGTCCTCCAGCCTGGATCTTTGGACTTGACAAAGTTTCTTGACGAGGCGCTCAGGTTAATGGTACCAGTTTCACCGCACACTCGTTACGAAAACAATATAAAGGGACATGTAACGGGCGATGTGAGGTCAGCCGGCAGACTCGTAATATTTCTACGTATGTTCGGGTTCGTAAGGTCATTTATGAAACTGGTCCGTCTTACGACATTTATAAACCTGTTTCCGAAAAGATCACTCGTTCGTAAGTCGAGACGCTGTCTTTCCTTCTCGATCGTCGCTTCGAATCTGAAGACAAACCTTCTACTTCACAGATCATTACTCTTTGGGGTAAGAGTGACAAATCGCTGAAAATTTCCTTTCTTTCCTCCTCGAAAAGGAAAGAAATTTCACGTATAATCGTAAAAATGAAATTCATAGTTGACACAAATTGTTCCTCACCTTTGTCCATTTATTTCTCTCACACGCCGGACAGCCCCCTTTCTCCCATTTTTCTTCATTCACGTGAATTCGACGACTGCGCAGACACTCTGTAGAAAAGTAATTACGATTTATTTTTGATGAAATGCGAATGTAAGGTTTGTTCGGATTACAGAGGCCTTGGGAACCGGAAGTTCGTCGTGGCAGAGCGAGGATGGCGGTCCGAACTCGCGACGCGGCGGAGAGACGCCGTCGTCTTGCGCGACGCCGACGTCGACCAGCTTCCCGTCGGAGCCAGAGGTCGACGCCGACGTCGGTGTGAACGCCGACGGGAACAACGCGACCGCTCCTTATCCCTGTCAATTCTGCGACCGCACCTTTCCACGGCTCAGCTATCTGAAGAAGCACGAACAGGTATTATAACTCTTCTCCCGTAGTTAACCCTTTGAGGACGGAGCACTACCTGCCGTATTGAGATAATGATTACTTGGGAACGTATAACTATATCGATCCTTTCTTTTTTACGCTAAATCACTTGAAAATTGTATTTTTTTTTAACCCTCTACTGTCGAGACACCGTTTTTGGGACGTAAAGCCCGATATGGATTCTACGAAACTCCTGAACTTCCAGTTAGTTTATACATAAATATAGAACATTTCTGACAACTTTTCTTACCGATTTACCTTTATTACACATTTTTCTAACGAATGGCTATATTAATTTCATTTTAATATAATAATGCTCAGTTCTAAATAGAGTGGAAGGAAACAAAAAATCTCCGAGACTCCGCCTCGACAGTAGAGGGTTAAATACAGGCAAAGGGAATTATTTTTATTGCTTAAAAATAGCGAGTTATCGATTGTGTTCGTGGTGTTTTGTGAACGCACATATGAGTCGATAGTCTTCAGACATTGTTACGTTACATTTTTGCCAAATTTTGTTATGCAAATTTAGAAATTTCGAAGATTTTGGGAAAGTTTGCCTGGAAACTTACGGTGTTAATTTTTTGCATAACAATTCTTCGAACGGTGCATTTGATATTCTTTGAGAAAGCTTAGTACAGTATTTCGTATTTGACGTTCGAATGAAACGGTTGGAAATTTTGTAGTGGATAAATTTCGGAAAAATCAAGCGAACGTCTGTCGCGTTCTCCGATTACTTCTCGTTGTTAGATACGTTTCCACGTTGCATTCTGGTTGCCTTTAATTACGACGCAAGGCTGGAGTTGGTGGAAATTTGAGAATGTTGTAAGGAAAGTAAGGTTTGCAGAGAGGACGTCGCGTGGCAGATTCGAACTTTTCTGTTTTGCATGGCGGTGGCATTAGAGGAGAGGCTCTTCCGCGTCCAAGCCGACATCCGCGGGTCATCTTCGGGTCAAAATCTGTTCCATGGCCCATAACAGGTTGTACCGGTCAGGTTGTTCGTCCAGGTGGTTCGGCTTCTCCTCTCTACGGCTTTTCAAGCCACCGATAAAAGGCCGCTTCCACATACGCGAGCTGAATCGCGCTTCCACCACCAGATACGAGCACTGATAACGGAGATAAATTTCGTTCAGAGGCTGTGAAATCTTCCTTCGTTCTCTCTCTCTCTCTCTCTCGGCTTTTTTCACAGATCGCGTTTGGAAAATCTTCGAGAAAAATCTTGGGGTAATATTCGCAAATAATTGCAGCGGTCTTGTTTTTTGACAAATAAAGTTACACTGATAACAGAGTAATATTTCTAAACACTGATCAATTTTAAAGTTTCCACAGACTTAGGTTAAATTTCTAAGCCATGAAATATCAGTTCTTTCTGGAAAGATAATTTAAAACGGAGCAATTTTCCAGAGTTAGTCGAAGCCTCGATAAGGCTGATAAAATGAGAATCACGAATTCGAGAAGGACAAGACGATCCACCAGGAGATTCCTGGCCGGTGGTTCGAGGAGCAAAAGGATTGACGGGCAGGAAAGTTCCTGGCGAGGAATTCCCCCCCGTTGGTTGTCACCCAGGTAGATCAGTGTGACCGATATGATCGCAAACGGGCCGGGTCATTCTCTTTGTCCAGCTGTTTCTTTTTTATTTTCTTTCTTTTTTGTCTTCTTCTCGACCGCGACGCTATGCTCTCTTTTCGAGTCGTCCAACGGAGTAACCTCGGCACGTACGACTTTCGAGCCGTCGGCTCCTTTGAAGAGACAATCCGGACGGAAGGGCGAAACGATCGTCTCCTCGTTGAACAGTACAGTATCACGACGTCCACGCGTTTCGTGCTTACGAAGTGAAAAAGATCGGGGAAGAATTAGAGTGAATTTTTCATTGATAGTCAACGGACGAATTATCATCATCTCTGCGTAGGAAAAATTTGGAATTCTTAGTATTGCATTCGTGCTCACGAAGTGAAAAATATCGCAGAAAATTAGAGGAATTTTGTCTCCGACAGTCAAAGTATGAACTATCGCTATCTTTGCTTAGGGAAAATTTAGAATTCTCGAAGTGAAAAATATCGCAGAAAATTAGAGGAATTTTGTCTCCGACAGTCAAAGTATGAACTATCGCTATCTTTGCTTAGGGAAAATTTAGAATTCTCGAAGTGAAAAATATCGCAGAAAATTAGGGAGAATTTTTCACCGATAGTCAAAATACGAATGATCACTATCTTTGCTTAGGAAAAATTTGGAATTCTCGAAGTGAAAAATATCGCAAAAAATTAGGGAGAATTTTTCACCGATAGTCAAAGTATGAACTATCACTATCTTTGCTTAGGGAAAATTTGGAATTCTCGAAGTGAAAAATATCGCAAAAAATTAGGGAGAATTTTTCACCGATAGTCAAAGTATGAACTATCACTATCTTTGCTTAGGGAAAATTTGGAATTCTCGAAGTGAAAAATATCGCAAAAAATTAGGGAGAATTTTTCACCGATAGTCAAAGTATGAACTATCGCTATCTTTGCTTAGGGAAAATTTGGAATTCTCGAAGTGAAAAATATCGCAAAAAATTAGGGCAATTTTTCACCGACAGTCAAAGTCAGAATTCTCAGTATAGCATTGGTGCTTCAAAGTGAAAAATACCTTAGAAAATTAGAAAGAATTTTTCACCGATAGTCAAAGTACGAATTATCACCATCTTAGCATGGAAAAAAGAAAATTCCTAATTCTTACAATTACAATTATTGAAATTTCGTTAATTTCAAATTTCCACAATTTCATTCACCCAAAGTTTATCAAAGATTGAAACTATTCCACCATCGAGCACCTTTCTCGATCGTAAAGAAGATCACTATCTAAGAGGGCAATCGTTAATTATATCGATAGGCTGAAGTAGTTGTATTAATTCTGTATTACAGAGCCACGGTGACCAAATGCCGTACAGATGCAGCTGGTGTGCAAGATTGTTCAAACATAAGCGTAGCAGAGATCGACACGTGAAGCTTCACACGGGAGACCGAAGATATCGATGCACGCACTGCGAGGCTGCTTTCTCCAGGAGGTGAGACTGTAATATACCAATGCCTAGTAGCCACTCTACTGGTTCTACGAACAAGCTTGCACCGATAAATCTAATCGTTCTTAAACACGACCGCTTGCAATCTTCCTCGAGTTCATTAATTCCCATCGAATTTCGTTATTATCTCTTTGCCTCTCGATAACGTGTCCCCGTGAAAAATCATTCATTCAGGCTTGGTATTCAATTAGGCATACTCGATTACCTACTTCCAGTCGTGTCTTGTAATTTAACTACCTTTCCTTCGCATATTTTATATACCCGATATTCTTATTTATTTCACCAGTTGTCTCTAGATTCACGAATAAATCAGAGTGTCGATCGTCGTTCGAAAAATGTTAGATTGTCCATCAGATCCGTCGATGACTAACCAAAGGATATACGGTAGAGTTCGTATAACGCAATTCAGAAATTTTTACATTTCTCTCTTTTCAATTAACGCAAATTAATCCTTTGAATCGAAGTCTGATAAAACGAGGGATTACGGTGAAAGAAATTGTAATTTTTTAATAATTACTTCCTAAGAGTCTTGAGGTAAACAGTGAAATATTTCACGCCTTGCGCGAGTCTCACTCGGGACAAACTGTCGGAGAGTTAAAACATCTCTGATACACAAAATTCCAGTAATTTCGTTTACCGATTCCTGGTGCAACTCGTATACGTGTCACTTATTTTCCGAAAGAACTGTGCTATGTGATAAAACATAGAGAATAAAAGTTGGCACGGCGATAATCATTCGAAACGTGTTACTTGGAGACAAATTTCAGCGCAATTTCCTCTCCCGCGACCTCTGACCTTTCAGTACCTTGATCATCTTCTTTTTCACAAATTTTTAAGCTTCCTCGTTAATATTTTATCCCCTTGCCGTGTAACGAGTCAGACTCCACAGATTTTGCCGAAGATCCGCTAAAACAGAAGCAGTTATATCAGTAATAAAAATGAATTCTAATTTTTCCTTTAATTTATAAAACCGAAGACTTCGAAATTTCATTAATCTGCAATACGTCAGCTTCTCTTACTCGGTATACTACTAAAATAGTAAATAGCTGGCGTTTAGATGCACAGTCGGTAGAAGAAATCCTACGCGAAGGTGTTGACAAAAGTGTCTCCAAAAAAGAAAAGAGGTTCATCGAGAAATACGAAAAATCCCGATATTCGACGTGCACCGAAATGGCTTCTACAGTTCTCCGAGGTCTCTCGTACTCCACCGAGCACCGGGAAAAGTGGAAAGCAAAAGGAGAGAGGAGCCTGATTCCGATCCATCGTTTGACAAATGAATAATGATCGCGCGACGACCGCGGCCCCCGACTGGCATTAGTCAAGCTTACTCTCTTACGTGACTCTCTTCTCTGTCCACCCTCTTCCCCATAGAAGACCACCGTCTCTCCTCTCCTATCTCTTTATTTCTCCCTTTTCTCTCTCGTATTCAACCGCGGTATTGAAATGCTAAGCCGGTGCCAGCAGGCCGAGAAGGAGACCTGGCCAAGGGTGGCGAGCACGCACCTTTTCGTGCTCGCTTGCTCGCTCGCGCCTTCCCCGTGAATACGAGAAAGAAGGGGACCGAGCGTCTCTCCAGGTGAGTGGACAGGTAGGCGCATAGGTGTTACGGGACAACAGGTAGAACATTAGTCAAGTGCCTCGTTGCTGCTCGTCCGCCGACGCTGCGCGCATTTACGTCGCGCTTGCGACTCGTGCTTCCCTCCATTCACAGCCGTATCTTCGCCTTTTTTTCGGGGATTTTTGTTGGAAAATTTGGAAATTGTAGGTACACTACGGCTGAGATCGGTTGGAAGTATGATTTTTTCCTTCCATCTGGAAAGTTTGTGGAAGTGATTGATTTTGAGGTGTAGGGTATGTTGGAGGATTGTTTGGGTAATTTTGTGAAATTTATGAAATGTTTAGAATAATTGAAAATAAAATGAATATCGTCGTAGCTAGCTAAAGGTAATTTCGAGTTAATAGAAATAATACTAAAGCGTGATATAGTATTACGGTTGGAATAGTGTTGGCAGTGAACGTGTTAATTTCGATGTTTATCAGGAAGACGAGAATATTGCGATATCAATCGTAGAGTAATTTCAGAGTGTCTATTTTCTCGAAAATAAATTAGCAATTTCGTAAGGTGACACGCGGTGTGTGTACCCTGAGAGTCCTAACAGAGACTTGTTAGCCTGTCAACCATTATTACAATCGCGTTGCTGGATCTTTGCGCCACATCTCTATTCGTTCTCCAAGCCCCTGACATTCGGCTTGGGTGAGCCAACAAAAGGGTGAAAACCCCCGTGGTTCTCACATAGATCTCTAAAGCTACGGGGGATCTGAATACGCGATCGAGATCGGTTGGACACATGCTCGATCAATTGTCTATCCATGGATCGTCTGTCGTTGCGTGAAAATGACGGTGAAAATTTGAATTCGGTCGTTTCTATCGTTCAAATATTTCTCTCTCTCCTTCTTCTTTTTTATAAAGAAAACGAGGTAAGTAGGATGTTTATTGGCTGCAGGAGGCGGAACAATGGGAAACTAGGGGAATTCATGGGAGATCTAAAGGGTGTTCCTCGAGTGGAACTTTTCTGCTCCATTTATTTCTATTTCCTCTGCCCTACTCTCCCCCCCTTTTCCTCTTTCACGAATAACGACTGACTATTTTTTGCGTTTAGAGAATACACTCTGCCCGATACTATTCGCCGTGAAACCTGTATAATTGTGTAGGGGAGCAGTACTAAGTTTTTGTACTGTAACTTGGGCTAATGTTGGTAAAAATGAAATTTGAAAAAAGTAATTTGTAGTACAAAGTGTGCTTGATAAAATGGGACAAATGGTTTTCCTTAAATTTTCTCGTAAAGATAAAGAATTCGTAGAAATAGAAAAGTTGTAATTTGCAGCGAACGAGAAATTGTCGTACGGTACCGGCCAGCTATTTAGTTGGTAGATTTGAAGGTCTAAGTGATAAATAATGTTAGTAAAAATTATTTAGGCACGTCTAAAAATATCACAGGTAGAGTGATCGATATTTTCTCGATCCGTACACTCCACGTGAGCCCAACCGTTGCAGCTATGTATGAAAAATAACTTTCGTCGTACGGAACACCAGAGTAAACGTTAAACGTCTTAGAACTCTGGTAATACCGAAGAAAAACGAACGTCGCCGGAATGCGTTGCTCAGGGCTATAGTATTCGTTTGTTTTTCCATCAATAGTGCGGGCAACTAACACCCGATACTGCACGACTCTCCCCTATGCGTTTTTTTAAATCTCTCTCTCTCTCTCTAATTGTCGAATTGAAAAGATAAAGAAAAAGAAAGAGACGTTCGATGGTTGAAATAAAAATACCACACCACCGTTTGATACTGGTGAATTTCTGGAGAATAGCCGAGACGTTTGTGAAGTCGTAGAAATAACAGGGTGACACTTGGATTTTTTCCGGTGTCCTTTTTCCAGCTATTTCGACAGAGGAACCGCTCGGCTGGGGCGATACACGCGATAATAGGACGGCCAGAACGTAACCAGTCGATAATCCAGCCGCATGAATTATTCAAACGCAAAGTGCAAGAGCGAATTTGCCGTCCGTCTTCGTTTCTGAACACCGAGACACTGACCGGTTCGACCAACCGATGACCTCGCCTTATAACGGATTTAGTTTTCCACCGGACAGATGAATATTTCATGGGACTTGCACCGCGGAAAATTGTTGTCCTATCATCTGTGCCCCTTTTATTTTCATCAAGCTGATACAGAGCCAATACCAATCTGACAGTTTCCTAAAACTCCTGATACGGAGCTTCTGTCGTTCTCTGATTATTTATCGCGTCAACGCTTCCAGATGCTTTTCCAATATTTTCACCCAATTTTCGCGAGATGTTCCATGTTGGGAAGTTACAGGAATACTAGAAGAATCCTGTCGTTGTTATTTCCAGGGATAAAACGAACATTTTCATTCATGATTTTCGTAAATTCGCGTATGCTGTACTCGGAAAAATTCACACAATTTCATCGTGTTTTCGCGAGATGTTCCATGTTGGGAAGTTACAGGAATATTAGAAGAATTCTACTTGTAAAAAAGTGTCGACAATTTTCACAACAGTCTGTCTCCTCTGTCTTTCAGCGATCACTTGAAGATTCACATGAAGACACACGACACGCAGAAGCCGTACCAGTGCACCGCCTGCTCCAGAGGGTACAACACAGCGGCTGCTCTAACGTCTCACATGCAGTCTCACAAGAAGCACCACCATCAATCCCAAGGAGCGACGAAACTCCAGGACATCGACTACGGTCGAAGAAGCGTGTCCTCTCACAGCACGTCCTCGCCACCGGTTCCAAGCTCGCCTTCGCCATCCTTAAATCTCGCGTTGAACTCGAAAACAGGCCTGAAAAGTTCTCAGGGCAGCGCATCGACCACGCCGATACTAAGCTCGCCGTTGAAACTGGCCTGCATGTATTGCACCAGAGATTCCTTCAGCTGTATGCAGCAACTTCAGATGCACGTGCACACGATGCACCAGGCGATTCTTAGCGGTGAGAACGTGGCGGTGTCACCGTCACCAAACAGAACCAACGAGCACGTAGCCTATCAACGGGAGAAGACACTGGATCGTCCTGATGGATCGTCGAAAGATCACGAGAAGAGAAAGTACCAAGAGGACTCGGAGAGATCGATAGAGAAAGAGCACTACGAGAACGCTTTAACGTGCAATCAGTGCACGATGAAGTTCTCTACGCTTGGTTCTCTGAGAGATCATCTCGTTTCCATCCACAGAACCGACGGTTTTGGCTCCGCTTTGATGATGTGTCCTCTATGCGGTATTCCCTGCACCTCTGCAGCCGCCTACGCCGAACACTACGTTCTCCAGCACTGCGAGAATCGCAGAGTAACGCCGCTAGACGGGAGCAGAGAGTACGCAGATCCGAAGATGAACGGTGGTTACGAGTCGAAGAGCTCGAGGTGCCAGAAGTCGAGAGAACAAACGTCCTCGGAGCCAGCCGATCTGACCAGCAAGCATTCCACGTCCACGGAGAACAGTTACACAGCTGGTACACTGTTGTGCGGCCAGTGTGGCGCTGCTTTGAAGGACTTCGAGTCGTTCAGGGAACACCTAGCCAGACATCTTCAAGCTGATCACAGAAACGACGTTGTCAGGCATCCTTGTCCAAAGTGCGAGGCTAATTTTCAGGACAGAGAAGACATGCTGGCACATCTGACCAAGCATTATCTCGGTCAAGTGAGCAAAGAGTACGCGTGCGGTGCTTGCAAGAAGCTCTATCCGCATCCTGACCTCCTTCAGAGGCATCTGCTCGACAGCCACGCTCATCATCTCTACAGATGCGCGTTGTGCAGGGATACCTTCGACTCGAGAGTGGCTATACAGGTGCATTTCGCTGTGAAACACAGTCAGGAGTGCAGGATTTATCGGTGCAACGCGTGCACCATTCCTAACAACGAGAACTCGCCTGGAAACGCGCCTGGCGAGGGGAAAAGCTTCTTCAGGAGTGAATCGGAGATGGCGAATCACGTGAGGAACGTGCACGCGCCGCCCACCGTCTCCAACAGCAGCCCAGCTGCTAGGAGTCCTGCATCTACTCCTGGAATAACAGGAACCTCCGGACCGAGATGCGTCTTCTGCGGTATCTGCTGCAGCTCCGAGCTGGAATTGCAGCTTCATTTGGCCAGTCACTCGGCTAGCTTGTACAGGTGTCCAGTTTGCAGAGAGGGATTCGCTGTGGAGTTCTTACTGGACAGGCATATCGCCCAGTCTCACCATTCGAGCGATCATCATCAGAGCGGTGTGAGGAGTAGCAGCAGGGAGAATGGGAGGATCGGCAGACCACCGAGGTTGCAAGAAGAGGTATCACTTCAATTCTGTAGTATCGGGGCGTCCGTACCCAAAATAGGAAACCGACAAGGGAGAATAGAGAGGGAGTAGTTGGCGTAGCGCGCAAAGCCTCGGCTTGCTAACCCGAAGGTCCCGGGTTCGATTCCCGGTTGGGTCCCTCGATATTTTTTCGGTCCGTTCCTACAATTCTCATATCCGTTTCAACTTTGTCCTTCCTTCTCGTTACAGGCCAAGTCTCAGAAGCGAGGTCGTTCTCCAGCGTCTAGCAACAACAACTCGTTGAACCAACGTGACAACAACAGCAAACGAGCAAATTACACTGCCACACCATCCCAGCAATGCGACCTCTGCGAAAGAGGAGAGTTCACCACTGAAGCAGAACTGCAAGCCCACAAGAAGCTGGCTCATACACCGGCCAAGCTTCAGAATAAATCAATCTCGAATCTAAGCATGACCTGTGCTTATTGCGGAGAAGTATGTCGCTCGAGGACTGAATTAGAGTCCCACACGAGGATCCAGCACGCTTCGAACGAGCCTGGAGGGCGTCACAAGTGCAACATCTGTGACGAGGTCTGTCCATCGGGCGCGACTCTCGCTGAGCACAAGTTGCAGAAGCATTGCAAGATTCAGTTAAGCGACACGTGTATCGTTTGTCGAGGAAGCCTGACCTCGGAGTCGCAATTTCTGGAACACGTGCAGAGACACAGCCTGGAGAGCGTGGATCCTCAGCAAAGATTGGACGGTTCGCTTCCTCATCTACCAGCAGCGTGTGTAGTCTGCAGGCAGACGTTGATCAGCGATTTCGAGTGTCGTCTTCACGCCAGGCATCATTTGAGAGCGACTACAGGCACGCACAGCGTTGGTTCTAGCCCTAGTCCGAATCAGAAGAGTCAGAATCCAAGCTGCTGCCTTTGCCTGAGAGATTACTCGGCTGAGGACTTTGTCAGTTTGCCTCCTAGTCACATAAGCGGTGGAGGACAGTCCCTTAGGGTCTGCAAGTCCTGTTACATTCGTCACTCTCAAGGTTTACCTATCTTGAATCCACCGTACGAACCTGCTGCTCTCAGGTCCAAGTGTGACAGACCTTGGATACCTGGTGGTAAGGATGGCCAGTGGGATGGATCTAGGGACAGATGGGAATCTGAGAGTAGAGTGAACGATGTGAACGATAACAAAAGGTGTCAGGATTGTGGAGTTAAGTTTGAAGATCCTGAAGAAGCAGAGAAGCATAGGATGGTGGAACATGAGAAAGCTGGAACAGCGTCAAACACATACACCTGTATACAGTGCCAGGTACTAAGTGCCACTGGTTCATACAAGTACTGATATTTTTATGTAGAGTACAGCAGTTCTGCAAGGATGAATTATTCCTTTTTCAGATGTCCTTCTCATCGGAGGCCAAAATACAGCAACATGTAAGAAAAGAGCACTTGGAAGCATCAGGGAAAGCCTCTATAGAGGCTCTAAGATGTCACTTGTGTTTATTCGAGGCTAGCAGTCCTTTACAGCTTCAGAGCCATTTGATAGAGCACACTTTTGCTGGGTGTGCCGCTCTCAGTTGCTACATTTGCCAGTCTCTGTTCACCGCACCCATTGGCCTTCAGGTGATTATTGGAAAATTCTGCTTCTCTTCATATTTCTGTTTTCTTTCTTTCTTTTTAATTCTTTATCCTTTGTTTATTTTCAGAATCACATGCTTCAGGAGCATGGTCTAGGAGCCCGTCCATACGACTGCTCCAAGTGTACCCTGAAATTCTTCTTCAGGGCGGAATTGGATCACCATATGCTGACGTTTCATCGACCAGGAGAATTACCGTCGCCTGTTGAAAACGCTCAGAACATCGCTGAGCAGAAGCCAAAAGAGCCAGAGGAGAGAAACTGCGACGAGGAAGGGGTTACGGTGAAGGAAGAAATTCTTCCGGAGGCACAGGACGAGGAAGAAGAGATCAATGTTGATGAACAAGTGGAGCAAGAGAATCGAGAAGGGGAGAAGAAAATGGAAACGGAGAAGATGTTGAAAATTGAACAGGAGGAGGGAGATGGTGAACCAGAGAAAATGGAATCGTGATCGTTTCTCGTCGCTCGGGATCCTATAAAATTGGAATAAATCATTTTGTAATTGGTCCGATGAGAATTTAAGAGACTATTGTCATTCTCTTGGACTAAAATCAAGCTTAAATCCGTCGTCTCTTTGACAGACGAGGACAAAAAACTGTTGATTTATTATATGGGATAAAGTAAATGTTTCTATTGTATAGTTGAATTTTCTTCGATTTTAAACATAAGGATTTTACCGTATGATAAGTGATTTTACGTTTGAAAGGTATACGAAACTTTTGTTGAGAGATGTTTGTTCAACTTTGACATTTATTCGTGTAGTTAACTGCTATACCGATCGTTCACGTGATTATTCATTATTATTAGTAATGGTAACTACATTTTCTTCGTAATGAACTAAGTTATGGAAAATAGTATTGTTATTGTTCCAAGATTATTATTTTATTCGCACAGTTGTGTACAGAGTTATATACGTATAAAATAGGGTAAGATTGTAAGAATTATCACATAGTAATACAGCTATTTGCAATCCTGACTCTTTTGCAGTTCCGCGAGATAGTGTAATAAATTGTGACGATTCCTGTCTATATTATATTTACTATTCTGTTAATTTAGCAATTCGTGAACGATCATTTTATTTCGTTAACGTATTATTAGTTTTAAGGATGATAGCGTTGAATTTCGTTGTTTAAAACACGTTACCTTGTCTCCTTTTCGGTTAATCGTTAACAACAATATTACATGTTTTGTATGTTGAATTGTATTCTACGATCTACCTGGACGAACGTGTAACATAAAGAACGTCGTTAATTCTTATCGAAGAATGGGAGAAAAGAAACGAAGCATACGTGTATGCAGGATGCGGTGTTTGTAAATACGTTGAATAGTATTTAAGAATATATTAGTCGTAGTTTTACTGATTTACTCGGTACTGTAAGCGACGATTTATCATTTAAAGGAAGCAGATGCAATAACCTGTCCACTAGGATTAGTATAAGTCGATAAGATAGTTCTTTACAGAATAAATTATTGTTTTAAATCACTAGCTGTACTTTTTATTTCGTCGTTACACCTCCTACTATGTACATTGTTTATAACAGATCACTATACACACGTACGATGTAAACGGGACTCTCCCATATAATGTATAATAACTCCTACGGTAAACGGAATATGTAAATAAAAATTATAAAAGAACGTAGCTAAAGGAGTTGCCTTTCGGATGCATATACAAGTTATTTGCATGACAATTTAGCAGAGAGCTATGAAATGATTGAAATACCGTAAACATACGCGGCATTCAAGCGTAACAATGTTTAATGTCGAAAAACAACTTACATGGTTGTTTATAATTATTGGAAGTCTTAAATAAAATTATTGTATGCTTTAATTTAATAAAACAGGTTAAGATACTTCTTTTACATTAAATAAACCATTTGTATTCGGTAGATTGGTCGGAAATTGTTTATAACATTTATTAAAAATTAGAAGAAGTAATGTCCTTTTTGTACGTTCGTCCTATTCTTCCCATAAGTTAGACAAGGATAGAAAATTTGAAATCCGAAACTAACGCCATCTAGCGTCAGGTGACGCGAACTACGATTTTCTAATAGGATTACAGGATATAAACAGAGGTATTAGACAAGGAAAGAACTAGTGTGCGAGAAGGACAGAGAGAGAACGCTTCCTATTGGCTGGCGGGCACCCAAGCTCGACTAATCACAGTCTAAACCAAGTCGGTCGGTGAAAAATCATTAATATCTCATTAATA
>NW_017100187.1:1335565-1372248 GCF_001263275.1 Habropoda laboriosa | reverse complement strand
GCATTTCGATTGAAATAACGAAAATGTGTAACGCTTGAATACGGCGAGTGCAATAGCTTTACGGTTCTTCAATAATTTCACAGCTTTCTACTAAATTCTCATGCACGTTACTGTATGCATCAGAAAGGTAATTCCTTTGGCTATATTCTTCCATAATTTTTATTAATATACTCCGTTTAGTTCAGGAAGTTTTAAATATTACATGAGAGTGTTCTCTATACATCGTACGTGAGTATAGTGAACTGTTCTAAACAATTGCTAATATCTAATAAACCACACGACTTAGAACTATCAAACTAATTGCAGAATATAGATGAAAGTCCATTCTACATTCCTCATCCTTGAAAGTGCACAATTTATCCCGCATTTTTATTGAAATAAAAAAAACGTGTTACGCTTGAATGCGACGCCTGTAGTACTCATCCAAAGAATATTGAATAACTATCAAACCACAAGGGATATGTTAATAAAAATTATATTAGAATATAGCTAAAGGAGTTGCCTTTCAGCTACATTTAATTATTTGCATGGGAATTTAGTAGAAAGCTATGAAATTATTGAAAAACCGTAAAGGTATTACACTCGTATACACCTCTCGCATTCAAGCGTAACACATTTTCGCTATTTCAATGAAAATACGCAATTAATTGTGCACTTTTAAGTATGCAGAATGTAGAATGGACTTTTATCTATATTCTGCAATTAGTTTCATAGCTCTAAGTCGTGTGGTTTATTAGATATTAGCAATTGTTTAGAACAGTTAACTATACTCACGTCCGATATATAGGGAATACTCTCATGTAATATTTAATAACTCTTAAACTACATGAAATATGTTAATAAAAATTATAGAAGAATGTAGCTAAAGGAATTATCTTTCAGATACATATAATTACTTGCACGAGAATTTAGTGAAAAGCTATGAAATTATTGACAAACCGTAAAGATAGTTGACGGTATGCGGTATCGCTCCCGACATCACGTACAAAAATTATTAATAACTAATTATTGAGAGGGTCTAGAGAACTAAAAAGTATATGTGAAAGTTGCTGAATGTTCACTCTTCATTCTTCAATTCTAAAAATTCAGGAAATCATCCTAATTATCGAGTTATTAATTATTTTTCACCGACCGACTTGATTGAGGCCCTGGAAGAACGAGTCTACCGGCCCGCTAGCCAATAGGAAACGTTCTCTCTCTATCCTTGTCGCACACTAGTGCGTTCCTTGTCTAATACCTCTGTTTATATTATGTTTTCCTATTGAAAAATCGTAATTCGCGTCACCAACCGCGAGATGGCGCTACTTTCACCCGCCGTTTTTCTGTCCTTGTCTATCCCTATTACTCTCCTTGTCTAACACACAGTGTTATTGATATCCTTGTCTACCGCTATTCCTTTCCTTGTCTATCACGTGGTACTGTTGTTATCCTTGTCTAGCGCTATTCCTTTCCTTGTCTAACACGTGGTACTGTTGCTATCCTTGACTACCGATATTCCTTTCCTTGTCTTACTCATGTATTATCCAGAGAATTGTCGAAAAAAGAAGTATAACCAGTTTAGCTGATTTTTAAAACACATATTCCTCGAATTTGTCGCTTTTAATAATAGTTATTGTAAATTAGAGCGTAATTGCATATGGTAAGCAGTTTTAAATTGATACTTATAATAAACTTTTAATTGTATTAACAATACTAATAACGTAAATAGTAAAATAAAATTTTTGGTTCATTTTTAAATAATTTAATTATAGAATAATTAGTGTTTTTTGTTAAATAACAATTAAGATGGTAGTTTATAATCATTGGAAGCATTAAATACATTTTTTGCGTGATTTAACTTAACGAAACAGCTTCGTTTATTAATTTCGCATTGAATTAACAATTGCATGCGGTGGATTAGTTAGAAATTGTTTATAACTTTTATTGCAAATTGAAAAATTAATGTTCTTTTTGTGTGAATCACAGATGGGACTTTCAGGACACCACAGGGACAAAGGAAATGTCCTGAAGATCAGGAATCATCAAGAGATGTAATTAGTTCAGAGAAAATCAATTATTTATTGTAAGATAAGTGTACCAGTATGGTTTTACAGTATTTAACAGTGTATTCATTTCTCCCTTACACACCAAATCAATTTCCTTTTGCGAAACACTCATTCTTTAAATAATAATCCATTATAAAATTAAGTAAACCATGTCCGGATAGCGTTAGGAACGCGCAAAAATCGAAAAGATCGTAAAAATCGCGAAATTCGAGCGAAACCTCAGAAACTTGCGCGAAAATAACTTCGGGATGCCGAAAAATTTCGAATGTCTAAGAAATGGTTGAGTTGTACTACTTGCTCGAATACGCCACGTTTTCGGCGTCTAAGATATGGTTGACTTTACTACTTAATCTTGGCTCGAAGCTAATTAGGAAAATCAACCATAAGTCAGAAATCGAAATTTGTTGTCTGAAATAAAGTAAACCAAATCCGGGAATGTTATAAATTATTGTACAACGAATGCAATACGTGATGTCGAAAGGATAAAAAGAGGAAATTAGAGAGTCAGAGGTTGAAAAATTGCAAGTATTAGACGCAGTATTAAAATTTACAAGCGATTTATCGTTACATTATTTTCGCAAATACAATTACAAGAATAATACAGAAAACTTTAATCCGCTATGGGGGAAATTTTCTATTTGGCCATCACGATTATTATAATTTAAAGAACAAATTGATCTATTTCTTATGCCTGAACTGCATTAAACTTAATGCTTTTATGATAACTGTAATCCAGTCTGCATTCTGACAATGTGTGAAACAAAGAACAAAGCAGAACACGACGAGGATAGCAATAGAGTAGCGAGTTCAACAAGGAAAGAGATAGAAACAGAAGAGATAGAAGACGTAACCTAACCTAACCTAACTCTATTTAATCTCCTATTTAACGTCACATTTATTTCACTTTAAATAAACGTTATTACAATATTGTATATTTCTTGTTACAATTATATTGCACCTTTTCTATCGTTCGCTTAAACATCAGCGTTAAAGACTAGACATCAGTTGTTACAACGGCGACACCAATTTCGATTGTGTTTCTACATTACCTACACGGTGCCAAACAACTGAGATATAATTCTACAAATTTCTACTGACAAACAAGAGATAACGTGCTTTATCCGTAACTGATAGTATACCCCATAGAAATCATCAGTGTCTCTTTAATAGCTGGGTGTAATTGCCTCTCAATGTATCTAGTCAAAGCTTGGCTAGCCCCACGTAAAAATACATCTTCCATTTCTCTGGCAATGTGTTCCTTTGATTGCCAGCTTCTACTATCATTTTCCAAATCAATAGGGAAGATATTATCCAATGCCTCGTCTATATACAAATGTCTAGTCTCTTTTGGAGCCTCGTTCTGTGCATCCTGATAATTATTCTCTCTCTTAACGTTCGTTTTTGTTTCACTATCGTTCAGGTTCCTCAATAGAATCTTCGTCGTATTATTAATCAAACTGTTCTGCTTATACTCTTCGGTGCAATTACCAGTCTCGTTACCTTTTAACCTCTTGCTGGTCAATGCGTTTGCGAAATCCTGCGGAGTGATCGTCTCCGTTGATCTCGTGACCCTTATGGAACGATCGTTCGTTTCCTGACTACTTTCGAAAGATCCTGGAAAGCGACGAACATTCGACTCTGCAAGAGCTCGTTTCTCCCGTAATGGAGATTTTGTAAGCCAGACGTTTTTCCGCCAGATACCCAACTTCGCGACTGGAGAGGTTAGAAAACGAGACTGACGAGTCTCGTTCGGGATTAGGACATCTACCTCCTTGGAAACACCGGGCAATTGGCGTGGTTCCGCTGCCTCGTAGTCGTCGTTCAGTGTTAGAGGTAAAAGTGGATACTGAAACAATATATTTATCTCGTTATTCTCAAATTATTTTGCTAATTGTAATTTTAAACATTTCAAGCGTTTCATGTCACTCAACAGGCTTGCTAACTTATCAAGGTATCATGCTTTCCTTTATACTCTCTTCCATTCTAGCAGAAAAAAAGTTAATAAACTCAGAGTTCAAAAACTTTTGTTACATACAATGTATATAGCTTGAAATGATGAACAATGATTATCTACCTTGTCTCGAGACGGATAGAACGGTGGCCACTTATCCTGTCTCTTGATTTGCTTATCCAAACGCGTAGGATGACAACCGTAAGCGTATATGGAGGCGAATCTTGGCTCCAAAAAACTTGATTCCGTTCGAATTCGCATTTGACCCCTGCCACGAGCTATTGGACTGGTTAAAAAATCGACACCTGATCGTCTTAATCTCAGAGTCATCCTGCAAGATTCTGCTGGGATAGGCGGTTGATGATCCCGTGGCATTAACGAAACTATTCCAGAGACGGATAAATCATTGAACATTACTCGAGTTTGAAGGGAATTGTTGCTGGGTTCGTAGATGCATTTCTCTACTCTGGCCCAGGCATTTCCAGTGTCTCTAGCTCCTTGCAGCAACTGAAAAATATTTACGGTTAGAAAAACTGAAGGAAAAGTTATTCTTAAATAAATTGTTCCTTCTAATCGTTAATCTTTCGATTAATTTAATGCTTAAAAAATGAATCCATAAAATCTTTCTTAACACATTTCTAACTGCATGAATTATAGTTGAATAGATGTCTAAAAAGATATCTAAAAAGGATTGCTTAGAAGAAAAATGATATGTGAGAATGAATTATCATATGTTGAAAATAACACGGTAGATAATAGTAGATCAAACTTCGAATTCGTGCTCGCAATGTACACTTCAATATAATTTACTCAATAAATATTACTTTAACAGCAATCCGGGAGACTGACATCTCGAGTGGTGCAGAACGAAGTTCTTGCTGATAAAACATATCCGCATCTTCCTCTTCGAGCCTGTTTCTTCTACTCGAATCTCTATGAAGAGCATCCAATGCCCTTTCCAGTCTTCCAC
This sequence comes from Habropoda laboriosa, assembly GCF_001263275.1. Taxonomy (NCBI): domain Eukaryota; kingdom Metazoa; phylum Arthropoda; class Insecta; order Hymenoptera; family Apidae; genus Habropoda; species Habropoda laboriosa. Next base: position 1,367,282 of record NW_017100187.1, on the reverse strand, counting down.
CACAAGCTTCCCAATTTCCAATGTTCGAACGAACGAAATCGATCGATAAAACAGTAAGCAACAGAATCGCTGATACGTTGGAGATTGAAACCATCTCTGTGGATAAAATAAATCGAAAAGAATTAGTAAGAGGAATTTCTGTGATTCGTAATTCTTCATTGGAAAGTAACTTTCAATTTGGTCAACGCGATATTTCAAGCAGAAAAGGCTCAAGGCGAAAACCATTAAAAAATCTAACATCTAAAACGAAGGAAAAGGTGGTCAGGTCATTGTTCTTTACGTTTCCGTAGTAAACGCAACTGCAATGCTACTTTCAACACATTAACATTAGAATTCAATACAATAGGGGATAAAAATGACAAAATAAACTTGAAAATCGGTGAATTAATTCTAGAGTATAGGGGAGAGAGAATTTTTCAAATTCTTCCAAAAAAAAAAAGGTTTCGGCGTCGGGATTCGATCCCGCGATGAAAATCGATTGCAAAACCGTGTTAGAACTGATATGGAAACCGTAACTGAAAAAGATATATGTACATAGTCAGAAATTTCAGTTGCTGCTAACAGTTATTTAGAATAAAGATTTTTCATGCGGGGAAGACAAATTTTCGGGTAACGATTATGACTGTTTTCAATCTCTGTTTTCAAGGTTTACAAAAAGCAAGAAGGTGCATCTACCTGCGGTGGCGTCATTAAAATATCTCGGTAGGTATATCCTGTAGAAACTCAGTGAATACGAGCCGCTGAAACAGAGCATGAATGCGTCTTCCTTCCGTCTGTTTCAGCGACAATCGAGTGAAACCAGGAAGCATAATTTGGGCGCCTTGTTCACCTCTATTGTATTCGATTATTATTATAAAAGCATTCAAGTAACTATCGCGACGATCTTGAATTTATTTCATGACCCCCAATTAAAAATTGTTTTTAAGAATATTTTTAAACATTAGACTTTCTTTCTTTTTTTTTTCACAAAATCTAACCTAACCTAAACCCTTGCAAAATGTTCCTTTTCATTCTGTGCAGCGTCGAAAAACAGACCCACGGAAAAACAATACGATTTCTCAGCAACAGAGGTAACAGCAAGTTTCCCAATTTCCTAATTGACCGATATTGAAACAGTAGCGTACGTAGCAACGTAGTGTGTTTCCATTCAGGTACACGCAACTTTTTACGACGTCCCAAGTACGAAATCTTATTGTTTGTATGGAATGTATGAATCTCGGCCGCGAAGTGAATAAGGCCGGCTCTGCTATTTTTGTATGCTAATGCGCGATTCGATGTTGATCTCTGATCTACAGGTGCTTTCACGCTCCGTTAACCGACACTACGATGCCGATGTTGCAATTTTTCCGCGGGAGTACTCGTATCTTTCTTAAATGATCTCCCTTGTCTCCGACTTCTACTCTGTAAGCATGTGTTAAAAATGTGTACATATATCCTATTGAAAACACTAGCATATAAAAATCTATCTGTCCAACTAATGATTAAGTAGAAAGAAACGAAAAGAACTTTGAAAGTTGTTCTCGCAAATTTTTCTAATTATGTTTGAAATAAATATACTATATACAGTTAACATTAAATAATAAACGCAACCTTTATTACTTCCACATAAACCACATGCGTTTTGTAAAAGAATTTAATAGAGATAGAATGATAGAAAGTGCAAGGAGTTTCGCTCGAATTTAATGTAACGAAAAAAAGAAAGTATTTCGATTATTATCAACGAAAGGTAGGGGTTAATGCGCTATGGAAGTAGCGAGTAATACGTATAAAAATTCGTATACTTACTGAAGACCCGAAGAGCGATTAATTATTTTTTAAACGGTAAATGAAATTAACACGAAACCGCTTGTTGTTTCTTCGGGAGAGTACTCAGCTTGCACCTTTGGTGTAAGACCGATCGAATAACAATGAAAGTGGCTAGATACGCGCGGTAACTCCTACTCTTAAGTCTTTCTTTCTTCTTCCGGCGGTACGTGGAATACGCTCGAAAACAGCGAGCTTGATCGCAGCATCGCGTGAGATTTACGCTGTAAATTAACGATTTCAGAATTTACAAATGAATCGGTAACTTTGGTACATTGATCTGTAAATATATCAGCATCGATCTGTTATAACACAATATGAGAAAATCTTTACGAATAATATCGTACATAAAAGCATCGACGCAGTATATCGATATGTATACGAAACATCTAAATAAATGTTTACTAATTTATTAGAATAGTCGAACAGTGATTAAAAAATGAGTATCGTGACATTGCACAATTTGAAAAAGAACAAACGAACGGTATTATTTCACTTATATATATATCAGTATAAAGACGTTTTGAATTTCATTTTATATTTTATACAGTAATTGCAATAAAGTTAGTTGAAGAAGGAATAAATAAATTGCAGGATAAGCGATCGATGCGACCCCAAACAGCCGATTACCGTGTCCCTTCGTTTTACAATCAAGAATGAAAATAAAAATAATACATCAATCCGTTTTTTACGTGTGTCACACTGCAAATTATGTTTCAATTGCTATTGTACGTTAATTATTGTGCGTTCCTGCAAAGACGTTCAAGTTATTTGTGAATTTTATTAATTTCCATATTTCTGATAAAAGCACACGAGCAGTTTTTTAGGTTATGTACGCAAAATGTTTCTTTCTAGAAGGAACTTGTGTTTCATTGTGATAATTTTAGGTGAGGCATCAATATTTTTATTATTATTCAGTGATAATACAATTTCAATCTCCTTTATTTATTTAGTTCAAATGGTAAATGTTCGTGGACAAATGGTAAATGTTCGTGGACAAATGGTAAATTTTCTTGGACAAATGGATGAATCAAAATGGGAGGTAGCAGGGACAGTTCCACCACCAATTACAAGAAATTACATTCTACAAGGAAAAACAAATGTGACAGCAACTAATTCTTATGCTAATGTAGCTAAATTTAATTGCTTGACAGACAAAGTGTATGGATCAGTAGAAGTGAGATAATAAGATACTTGTGGATGTTTTAGATAAAATGTAACAAAATAACTACACATATTAACTGTTTCAGATTGTTAATGCAACCAGATTAATGAAATTATTAATGTTAGAACCTGGACTATCAAATAGAAGTAGAAATGACAAGGACGGTAGACTGATACCAGGAACATGCATGATAGTATTATTTTATGCTAGATGGTGTACATTCTGTAATCAGGCTGCACCTCATTTTAATGCATTATCACGTTCATTTGCACATATCAAGGCAGTGGCAATAGATGCCATAAAATATCAAAAGTAATAAAATAAAGCTAAAATAAAACATTTCATTTATATGATTAAAAGAAAATTTATAAATTATTTGGATTTTATACTTTCAGCTTTAATGCTCAATATGGAATTGGTGGTGTTCCTACATTAATGCTTGTTCACAATGGCAAACCTGTAGCAATGTATAATGACACTGTTTATACATTGCTATCTTTTGCAAAATGCATAACACTTGCAACTAATTTACAACCAACTGCACCACTTTTTGTTACATCTGCGGATTTTGTTGGGCCTGTTTCCAGTACACCTTCCAATGAAACAGATTACTGTCTAGTCCTGTCATGGATTTTCATTGCTGCATGTGCATTGTATTTTACATCACAGAGCAGATGGTGGCAGCAATGTGTAGAATTAATTCAAAACACGTGGCGTGAAAGCAATGCTCAACACGAACATGCTGATTAGATAATTAATAGAATTAAGTTGGTAATAATAATTTGCATAATCAAGCCTCTTATTTTGCGTGATAATGTTTGTGGTAATTATAAATCAAGATCATGTAAATATACTTTAATAAATATGTAAAATATACATTATTTAATAGAAAACCTTATTAAATCGCTATCATTTGCTGTTTTTTATTAATGTCATTCCGTAAAATTACTTACATCAAATTTTGCATTTTATCCACTATTAACGTGCATTACAATCCTCAGCTTAAACAAATGATAGTACAACTATCAATAATTGGTTAGGTAAAATTAAGAAAGATATAAAACTCTAAATATGTAAATAAATAATGCAATGAACTTTAGAAACACGGGAAGTTTCGTAATTACAAAGTCTGTTCAAATAGAGCCCGAACATACCGCGCGCCTTTTGTCAATTGAGCATCTAGTTTACGTTCAACTGATAACAATAGTTTTAATATACGCACTACAATATAAATAGTCAAACATGTTCAAAAGGTTAACTACAGCAAGGTTGTGGATATTTCACGTTACAGCAAAACAATTATCATCATGAAAATGATAAAGCTTGAATTTGACTTCGATAGTTTTTTACCGAAACTCGCATGTAATGGCCGACTTCGCGATTCACTTATCACTTCCCTAACTTCATGATTGTTGTGTGCGGCATTTGTTTGCGCTGAAGTTCGTCTCTAATGAGTTTTGTTATTGCTTCTATTACGAAAAAAAGTCGCTGTTTATTTTTGTGCAATATAATTGATTATAATTAAGTAGACATTCTATGGAAAAATCAAGTATATGGAAGAAACAACATGACATTGTTCTGTATCCGGGCACGTTTACGCGATTTTACTGATTTTTCTGATTCATCGTCAGGTTAGGTTCTTAATAGGAAGCCGGTTTTATTTTTGATTTAAGGCTAGTGTAGGTGAAAGTAAAAAAAAATCGAGTCAGGTCAATAAAAAAAGTAGAGGGTCAGGTTAAGGTCAACAAGGACCCTCTATGATATCAGCATCGAAACGATAAAGATATGGGATCTTTGAACCTCGTTTGCCCAATGTGCTGTGGTGAAACGTTTAATAATCCGCAGTCATTAAAGTATCATTTATTAAGCATGACAGACAACCTATACTGTCCTGGTTGTTCGCAGCGATCTGACTCAGTAATGGCACTCATTCAACATTTGGATCGATGTGGACAGAGTGTTGAATCAGAAGCATCACTTGAATCCAAGCATGAGCCTGGGCAAGAAGCTCAACAGGAATCAGAACAAGACACAGCAGTGTTAATGGTTAGCAATCAAAAATGATTCTCTATTTGCATTTGTTGTGGTCTTTGTTTGATAATTCTAATTGTAGAGCACAAGTGTTGAAGGGATAGATCAAAGTTTCCTAGCAACTGTAGATGACAGTGGAATTATGATAGTTGGGGGGGCCCAGACCATACAAGTTGATGAAAATGGTATGTAAACATTCTAGTCTAATATATGTTAATTCTGTTTACTTGATCATTGTTTCTAATGAAAATATCAGGAGAAATTAAAGTCGTAGAAAAAATGGAAACTGAAGAAACACAGATGAAGCAAAATTCTCTGGAATTTAAAATAACAGAAAAAGTTCCTAGTACCGCTAGCAAAGTAGAAGAAAAATGTTTATCCCAAGATCAACTAGTAACAATTTCAACTACTTCAGAAACAGATGATAAAAACAGAAATAAAAATGTGATCACTATTTTACCTGATGGTTCAGAGCTTCTTGATGGTGACACTGGTGCTTTAATAAATATGGATCATATAAACGATGTAGGAGAATTAGATGAAGATGGATTGTTACATGTTAAACAAGAACTTTGTGAGGTACAAATCATTACTTATTGCTGTACATATATATCTATAAATGAAATTGTTTCAATGAAATAGCATGTTTCATTATTACAGATAGAACCAGAAGCAGTTTATAGTTGTACTAGTTGTGACATGAGCTTTAATTCTGTTGTGGAACACATAAAGCAATTTCATGATGGACAAGAAGTATTACTTGAAATAGCTGATCAATTAGATGATATACCTACAGTACCTGCAACTAGCACCCTATCCTCAGAATCAGGAAGTGTAGTCAATAGTAGACAAAGGCAGAGTATGAACACTCTTCGTACAGAAGAATGTGTTGACAGTGAAGGGAGATTATATACAAGAAAAGTAGTACAAATAGAAAGGTTCTGGGATAGAACTCCAATGCAAACATCACTTCAGTCTACCAAGGCACCAATGATTGAAAAGTTTTTTTCCAATGCGCAAGGGGTAAAGGTATGATAAGTATTTGTCTTTTTTCCGATTATAATGAAATGTAATATTTATTCGCGTAAATTTATTACAGGTACGAGAGAAAAGATTGGCCGCTGCACCAATGAGAATGTACAGATGTAATCAGTGCCTTCAGCAGTTCTCAAAATTGGGAAACTTCCGAGTACATGCGTGTCTTCATGGCAATAATCGTTGCGATAGTTGTGACCAAACTTTCGCAACACCGAAAGCGTTACAGCTCCATGCCAAGGTACACGAAGGTGAACCCGATCCAAATCAAAAATCTTTCGTATGCGAAACCTGTGGTACGGAGTTTTGTTCGCACAAAAGTTTGCGTTTGCATTCTCGAATGCACGCGCCGGTCAGAGCAAGGCATGTTGCAGCACCTGAGGGTACACGTAGCGCTGCAACATTCATATGTTGCGAGTGTGGTAATAATTTTATTAAAAATACTGATTTTAAGCACTACATTTTTTTATCTTAAAATACATTTGTACTTAATTACGCGTTAATTGTTTACAGGTAAAACATTAGCAGAATCGTACAAAGAAGCGCATATGGCTTTGCACTCCGGTGACTCTGTAACTTGTACAGTGTGTAACAGAAAATTCGATTCTGCTGATAGTTTAGCAATGCATGCAGCAGTGCATACGGAATTAAGTCAACCTCATTCACCAAACATCAAAAGCCTTATCAGTGTCAACACTGCGGCCGAAGATTTACAAGACCTCACGAGAAAGTAAAACACGAACGTATTCATACCGGAGAAAAGCCACACGCGTGTGAAGTAAGTGTAGCAAAAGTAATATAATTACAATATTCTAGCTTTTATTAAGAAACGCTCTTCTGTCGAACAGGTTTGCGGTAAAACTTTTCGTGTTTCTTATTGTTTAACCTTGCACATGAGAACTCACACTGGCGTCAGACCATATGGATGCCAACTTTGTGGCAAGAGATTCAAAGCTTCCTCTGTTTATAATCATCATTTACGTACGCACGGAGAAGAACGTGCTTACACATGTACTTACTGTCCAAAAACATTTAAAACACGTGTTCAATTAGCGGGACATAAGAATAGTCATACTAAACCGTTTCGATGCACCGAGTGTTCTCGACCTTTTGCTTCCTTATATGCCGCGCGTACTCACATACAAACTCACAAGAAGGACAATAATTTAAAATTTAGTTGTTATATCTGTGGTGCGTCCTATGGTAGAGCATTTGCGTTGAAAGACCACTTAAAGCAACATGGTCAAGATGTACTAGCTCCACCGGAACCAGCAAGAGAAGAAGAGATTCACGAAGGAGAAGATTTTTTGCTTGCAGAGGAAGAGGTTGAAGATGATGAATTAGTTATCCCATCACCATTACCCGTTGCACAATCATCAGAAGCTGATGACACAGAATGAGACTATGAAAACTAGTCAGATGTTTGTTATAAATTGTAGTTTAAAATTGTTCAATATAACAGAAAAGATGATGGCGGAAGATTCCCTATTTTATGTAGTGTTCAAAGACTATCAGCAGGACTTTTATTCATGCAATGAATAATATGAAATTTTAGTTTTTACGAACGAATGACATTCTAATAAGAACTACTTCTGTGACTAGAAATGATAGTATTTGTTTGTAAATAACATACTGCAAATTTTTATATCCCCATTGATATTCTGTGGATAGAAAATGTTATATACGAATAACGATTGTATTATGGGAGAGTATAGCTTTATTGTGTCTGTTTAATATATTGAAGTAAAAAATCTATATTATTTATTATATATTTTAACAATTGAGTTCCATTGTTTGTTACAACTATGTTGTGATTTTCGATAATTCAAACCTTTCCTAATTTCTATCTTCTTAGTTGATTTAATAATAATATGAAAATGCGTATAATAAAAAGAAGTTACGAAATATTACTTTATTTTAATTACAAAAGAATAAAAATCTAATGAAGATCAAAGATTAATTTTTAATATTAATTTAAGTTCCAAGTGTTAAAATTTATAACAGAAATATAGATATATTCGCAAAAACTATCATATAAAGAATTAATAATTTCAATTATTTTTATTCTTTTAAAAAAGTAATATTCATTACCACCGAAACCGAAGTATAATTATTTGCATAATCGGATCGTATTATCTTAAGGACGTGATATAATTTTTATATATTTTTCATATCTTGAAAAATGCTAATAAGAAACGACGTTTATCCAGATAGTTCTGGGTACGACTGACTAGAAAGTAATTTACTAAGTACAAATTACATAAAAAGTCTAATAAGAAATATATGATACAATGAATAATGCAGCAATATAAAATACCTTATAAAAATATTTTTATTTAAGTGTGCCAAATCTATACTCTTGTATATAAGCAAAAACAAAATTTTGTATGAAATTCACGTGTACTCGTGTGTACACGTTTGCAACCAAATAAAATACAATTAAAAATCTAAATACGATTCAAGTAATTAAGTTGCCATAATTTTTCATTGAAAAAAAAAGCATTGTTTTAAGTTAGGTATTCCTAGAATTTATCGACGATTACTTCTACTGAATCTTACTAAAGAGCTGAGTAAACAAGCTTGCCCTTTAATGTTAATGCACCATCTGTTACACATAGATTATGCTCTTCCAGTTACTATTAAGCTTCCAGAACTCTATTAAAATTGGTACTGTTCTTGTGGCACCGTATTGATAAAATAACATGGACTTCTTCAACTTGTTGTGTAACACTTTGGTGTTCGACGTGCAATGGAATTTTCACGAGGCGGAGGACCATGATTCTGTGACTACTAATCCAGAAGTATGATTTTACGTTTAAAAAAGTTACCCTACTGTTATATTCATTGTCGTCGTAATTAAATAAGTCTGTGAATTCTTAGTGGGAGAATATCGATACTAGTAAGCATCTATTTCCTTCAAAAATTTGGGGAATTCGACCTACATGGGAAGTGGTTGTAAAAATTATCTGTACCTTACCAATCATCGTCATCGGATCTTTAGCTAACAGCGGATTAATTTATGTGGTACTCAAAGAAAAATCTCTACACACCATGACAAATCTCTTGATGGTGAATATGTGTATCGCAGATCTAGGTACTTGTTTAATATGCTCATGGATGTTTCTTTGCATCGATTTGTTTCAAAATTATATTTTGAGAGAGATTGGTTGTCGACTGGATGGATCCTTGGTGCACACTTTGACATTGGTCGCCGTGTTTAATTTAAGTGCAATCAGTTATGATCGTGTCTCAGCTATCGTCTTTAATTGCTCGGGAAAATTGACAAGAAGGTAATATTACGAAGTACTGACAATAATTAGAAACTTTTGCGAAAAAATGGTATCTATTTTTATGTTGAAGGATGACGTATGTTATACTCTTCTCTACCTGGATTTCTGGAATAGCCGTCGCTAGTCCTTTAGTCTGTTTCCGACACTATTACGAAAGACAATGGAAAAATTATTTAGAAACATATTGCACTGACGACACTGTGCTTGTCTATCCTTATTGGCATATTTTTGCGGGTTTAAGCGTCTGGGTACCATTGGTTGTCATGACAATATGTTACTCAGCTATTCTCATCAAAGTATTATTTAATCTTTTTTATGTATAATATAAAAATGCAATTATAATTCTATACTACACTTCTAATTTGTAGTTAGACCGCTACGAATCGCAAGCTCTGAGAAGTAAGTATTCTATTGTGATGAAATATAAAAGAAGAGTAGCGCAAGTACTGGCGCTTATAGTTTTAGCGTTTATCATATGCCGTGTACCATTCGCTGCGTTAATAATTCGAAGGACACAACTATTAAAAGAAAGACCCAAAACGGGACAAGCAGAAGCTATCTATCCATTATGGTAATTATTTCCATAAAATTTAAATATACGTGCACATACATAACTAATAAAATATTGTGCAACATATATACACATATATTCTACAATTTTTACAGGTATATTAGCAGATACCTGGTACTGGTTAATGCAGCAATAAATCCTTTGTTATACGGTTGCAGTAGCAGTTCAATGAGAAAGGAATTAGCATTATGCCCTGCCACATCTTGGCTCATCCGAAAGAAGAAAAAACAAGAATCGAAGCCATGCAGTGTCTCACAGTTAAAACCACAGAATCTCCATGCTCTAAGGCCACGATCTCCTTGTGTACGAACGAACTATAATGATAGAGAAATAATACCGAATATTTCGTCCACCATTATATGAACAAATTTAGACGTCAATTTATTTTAATTTCGATGTGCTCTATATACTTCATTAAGGGTTACAATAAGGACAGGATAAATATCTTCTAATAAATTAAACCTCGTTCATAAATGCACTTTTCATCTATTTTTATGTCGCATACTTACATTTGAAATATACTAAATCATGATGCAAACAATTAAATAAAATAAAAACGGCAGTTTTATATATAAAGCACTTCTCAATCGAATAGTCGATTCAATTTATTCTTTGCACGAGTAAAAAATAAAAATGCATGGATACCTAGATATCTGAGGTATATTATTTAATTGCCACGTTTTTAAGGCTATCAGCTGTGATTGTTCCACCACTGGTGGTAAGTAAAACATTTCCACTCCAAGACGCTTCTCTATTGCCATTTACTACAAGATCGCCCTGTATCAAAAATTAAATTTTAGTAAACTGTGAATATGTAATTTTTTATTATATCATGTAAAACGTAATAAACGTACTTGTAATCTTTCCCAGACTTTCTTTTTGGAATTAAGTACATCATCTGGTGCTCCATCCTCATATCCCTCCACAACAACTTTTTCACCTGGTTTACTATCCGACGGAGGTCTCAAGGGTTCAACTCGTCTCTCTGGTTCGTCTCTATATCGCAAATACATTATTAAAGAAACTATTAAATGTAATAAAATAATATATTGATTGAATCGAGACATACACTGATGCACATAAAACCATTCCATGAGACTGGACACCTCTAATAGTTGCAGGTTTCAAATTGGCAAGGATAACTACCATTCTATCTTGCATTTCTTCTAATGGTACATAATTTACAAGACCACTAATTATTGTGCGTGGCCCAGTAGGTTCTCCAAGATCTATCTTCTCTATATAAAGTGAATCAGCATCAGGATGTTTTGACACTTCAACTATTTTTCCAACTCTAATGTCTAATCGAGCGGGTGTTAACTCTTCGACAACTTCTAAATATTTAACACAAATTTTACATTATTATTTAAATTTATCAGTTGATTAATTTTCGTATCTTCTATGTGAAATATTACTTGGCTTTTGTGGACGATATGCTTTAGTAGCTAAGCTTCTAAATCCTGCATCTGCTTCAAATTCCTTTCTAATTGGATTTAACAATTTATTAATATAAATTTCAACTGCACTTTTCAAATCTCCAGGATGTATTTCTTCCTTAGCAAATGCATTTTCCAAATCCTCATATTTATCATATGATACATCCCCACCTACAAATAAATATTCTGTGTTAGTAAAATCTTTTAACAAGGTAAACTTAACAAAAATATCAAAACTAAACATACCAAATTCTGCAGTTCTATTTATATTAAAAGTTTCTCCTTCTTTTAATAAAGGATATATTACATGTTTAGCAAATGCAAGAACTCCATTGTCATTAACATTACCAGGCTCACAAAATGCTTTCTTTAATTTTTTCTTAACTGCTGCAGCATTATCTAAGAGATCAATCTTAGAGTCTTCTTCAGAAGAAGACATTTTTGATCCTGCCAACCCAGGGACTGAAATGAAATTTTATGTGTTGTATTATATTAATTTTAGGGGATAGATGTAACATTTAGTGACTTTATATTGCATACATACTCATAGGATTCATTAAATGGATACGTTTTTCATAACCAAGCATTGGCAAATATTTTTCTGAGAAGGTAAAAATCTTTCTTTGATCTACACCACCAAATTGGGCATCAACTTCAAGATACTGTTCATCCAAAGCTTGCAAACCTGGATACAACAATCCAGAGAGTAAGGGGTTTGCAACTTGTTTAACTACTTCAGCACCTGCTTTTTTTGCATCATGCTCAGTTACAACAGAAACTAAACGATATAAATCTAATGTATATTCTCTACAATAAAAAAAATTTTATATAGTACATGTTTCAAATTTTTTTATCTGTTTATGTGTAATTACTCACTTAGATAATTGGTAATCTGTTCCTTTAACAAATTTCAACTTATCTAAAGGTACATCAATAGACCTAAGCATTGCTTTAATAACAGTTTCATAATATTGAGTGCGAAGTTCTAAAAGTTCCCAAGGTGCTTTCATGTTATCCAAGTAGGCATGAAGATCAGCAAATAATATAGTAACTTCTACACCAGCTCTTAAGAAATCTGCTATTTTAGACATTGGTGTAAAGTAGCCAATATGAGGTTTACCAGTTGTAGCAGTACCCCAATAAAGCTTTAAATCTCGCTCTTTTAAAATACTTTTAAGTTTTTCATCACCAAGCCATTCAGCCAAATTTCTAGTGATGAGTTCATATTTTTCTGCCCACTTTAACTCAACCATGGTTGTTGTTCTAAATAAAAAAAAGAAAAAATAAGATTTCTAAGTTATAATAATGCGACTAATAATAATATAAATTATTTAAATAAAATGACACGTGTTCCGGCCACGTGTATGAGCCCTGTCAAACTTTTTTACTTAACCTTTTATTACATCATTATAATGTTAATAATTCATATTATCATAATTTGAATAAAATATTAGTACTGAATAAAATAATATCATAAAACTATAACAACGAGCTAATACTGTTAGTACAAAATGATTACGATAAATAATCATGAAGTGACATCATTGCACGATGCACTTCACAGCTGTTTGGAATGAACCGGTTTAAAATTAAAATTGAAAAGCAATTTAACTGTATTACAGGTTTTAATATTGCAACTAAATTAATTACATTGCGTAACTTCTGCTCGGGATCCAAAATTTCGCAACTTGCGACACCGAAAGTACTGTTGAATTGTACGCATGCAACTGAACGTAATTGACACAACCAATGACGGTACGACCTAACATTTTCATTTTACAATATTCGAAAAATATTTTACAATTAATTTAATATTTCAATCTGATCTATTGTCATATTTCGTTTTAACATTATCGTTGTTATTACTAATTTTGGCATCTCCCTCTTGTTGATTATTTTCAACATTTATTAACGTATTTTCCTCCAAATTTACATTTTCGTCATTGATACTTAAATTGCTAATGTGCTGGTATCTCTCCTTGCTAACTTTTTCTAATCTCTTATAAAAAGTTGACGTCGAAGAAAACATACGTTTGAAATCACGACGATTTAAGCGTAACAATTCACATACTTCTAATGCGATTACAGTTTCTAATCTTCTACGATCCGGAAATATTAAGGCAGCTTCACCGAAATAGCCTCCATCCTTTTCATGACATATCTCATAAGAATAAAATAAATATTTTTTTGTAACTTTTTTATCATCAAATAAAATAATTACTACATATAATACATATTTTAACGTGAAACAAGTATTGCATACTTCTCTTCCACTAAATGTGATAAGTGCAACGGTTCCACTAACTATGAAGAACATACAATCGCCTTCAGTTTCACTTTTATATATGATATCCTCATTAAGATATATAACCGGCTTCAATACCCCTATAAATATTTGTAATCGTAAAAGAAAATGGTGGCGCGGTAAATAATGCAAAATAGTAGCTGTGTCTAATAATCCGCGGCTACTATGAACCATAATTTCTTGATTTAAATGATCTGAGGATAAACAAATAAAAATTTATTTCAAAGAAAAATTGTTGAAATTATATTCGTCTTCATACCGAATACTAACTGGATAAAGTGCTCGATATTGCATTTTCTTTAAAGTAACTGCCTTGAAAACGATACTCGTAATAAGCAATAAGTTTATTTTTTAAATTTTCTGGCAATTTTTTCTCTTGAATATATTCTTTGACTCGATGCATAATTCGTTGATATTTTAATTCTGGTTCTGCAGCTGACTGTACCAGTTGCAGGACTATAACTGTCGCAATAGAAAGAGTAATTAGAAAAAAATACCTTTTTAGACACAATTAGTTGTATCTCAAGAAAGAGAATTACCCATGAGATAAATGATACATCCTTTTCCAAACAGCACTAAAATACAACGTATCATAGTATCCGATTTGCCTAATGAATGGAACTCTATAAAACTCGATCCAAAGAAATTGCTCATGCCCATATGAAAATACATTAAATAAATTTCCGAGTTGGACTTCTTATTCAATCCGGTAGTAACAAAAAACATATCTGAATTCTATATAATTACATATGTAGCAAATTGTTTTAATTGGAGGGTTAAAACGAACTCAAGCTTAAATGAATCTAAACGTACCTCGATAGTCTTACCAGTTAAATGTATGATAATAAATGGAAAAACGTGTGTTACACAGCTACACCAATGAAATATCAACAACATCAAAAGTACTAACCAAACAGTTTTCTCTTCAGCGTGAGAAATTGTAAAATTCTAAACAATAGATAGTTTTCCTTATTTATGATTTTTCTTTTTTATTTAAATAATTTTTTATTCGTAGTTCTTACTGCAATTATTTGTCTTATGTAGAGACGTAATGTGTAAATGCGTAAAATTTTTAATGCTGGTAAACATTCAGGAATCAATAAAATGGAATTTGAATTGGGACCCGGAGGTAGAATACGATCATTATAAAACCATGAGTACGGAACTGAAGACACAAAATCGATAAAAAAATAGCCTCTTGTATAATGTCTGTACAAAAATCACAGTTTAATTATTTTCTTAATTAACAGGAAAAGGCGAAATCGATAAATTACCGTGTTATCAATAATGGATCCAGGAAAATTTCGTGACCATCCGGTGAACTGAATCCGGTCATAAAATTAAGAATAATATCAAAGATACAAATTACATATGCAGGGTACACTGGATACCAACTTTCTGGTCCAGAACTTTTCGCGACTCTATGAAATGCCAAAATATACGGCACCACGATAAACATGTACAAGAATATGAATGTCATTAAAAGGTCCCAGTAGTACCTGCATAAATAAATATATTTTACAATTTAATTTCATTGAAATTTCGCTATGACAAACATTTGGAAAAATTTGCGGTTGAAAAATAAGAATTACCTTAAGTCACTGCATGGATGTATTACCCACCAGAATGAAGAACGTCCATGCCTTCTTTTTTCGAAGGCAATCGCGGCACAGCTACGCAAAAAATGTCGTGTTAAGGGATGACTCACAGAAACAAGGAATAATTTTTGGAAATTCCGTTTCCAACGTGTGTAAAATTTTACATTCGGCGGTAATTTCGGCAAATTACTGTCCGATGTCTTTGGTAACTCGCATATATGAACGTTCAACCGTTTTTTTGGCACTCCTCGTTTCATTCTCATTTTACAAACTTTTCAACAAAATCACGCATGATACTGTATAGTTTTTAAGATTTTAGTATACCTTTATAGAGAAGTTACTTTCAAATGAAGCTGCAGACAAAAGATACTAACTTCTCTTTGTTTTCTTTCTCCTTTCTTTTAAATGTTATATATAAAAATAGACGAAATGTCGAATGAAAGAGAAATTCCCTGTAAGTTATTTGACATTGGAAAATGGATCCCTGAGTTCTTCCTCGGTAAATTTAACCTTTCCTTCTTTTTAATAAAATGGACAAAACACTTTAATTATAAACACTGTCGCGAAGAAACCCTAAGAGTGATGAATTATTACAGCTTTTTAAGCGACGTGAAAAATTTATATATTAATTGTATTTTACAAACTATTATTGTTCTACACTGCAACTTAGATACAATATTTACACGGAGACCTAGATATAAATGTGAGATTATACGCGGACTGTGTACTGATAAAATCTCTTATGTACCACAGAACATATTAAAATCATTTTATACAATAATGGCACCTTGTTGTATAAAATACAGAATATTCCATAGTAGTAACAATTTGACAAATTTCTTACTGTACATATTAACGTAAAAAAAAAAATTATTCCTTTTCGCATATTTTGTTGTAAAATAATGTCATTCCAAAATCTCAATCTATACATTAGTATGTACAGTAAATTGTGGACTCGTAATTAAAATAATCATACATAGATAATGAAATTGTTACAAATTTTTTAGATAAAAGATTCTTGTCCACCATCCCATTCGTGTAATTCGCTCAAGCCAGATTTCTCCAGCAACAAATAAAGATATTTGATAAATAAAATGAATAAACGTTCACAAAAACTTGTATGTAATAAAATCTAATATAGAAAAATATATAATGTACAAACTGGTAAATTTATTCGTCGCTGATGAAATCAGGTATACGTGGAATGTAGCGGTTTTATAAGTTATGTCATTTTGACTGTTAAACAGTAGATCTTTCCTGGAAAAAATATTACGCCGCATCCTCTGAATACCACGTTTTCTTGTTTTTGTACTTCAGATGATGTGAAACGAGAAGCTTTATGCTTCCGAGAAGCCATGGTAATTTATTCAAAGAATGAATCTATAAGGAACACGAAGCCAATAGGCAGTTATTGCATTCTGGTAGAGTCCATCGGGCCTCAGGCTCGCGAATTTTTAGTGCACGTGCAATCTTCGATGTCCATTGATGGTCATTTCGGTGGGTCAAAAATAATCAGCACGATAACGTCGAAATTCCACTGTCTAGAGGAGAAGAGAACAGAGTTGGTCTATTTTAATAAACTTCTATCTTTGCATATTCACTTAGATAACATTAATGTTACATAATATCATAGATTTGTATACGATGATGGACTGCACGAAAAAGGAATTTTTATAGGCATCGAGGACAACTTTTACCATGTAAAATTAACAAGCACTTGCCCATGCGATAAATCTATCCAAACAAAAGATTTGTCCTTTTGTGCTAACAGCAAACTAATAAGCGAAGGTGTAAATATATTACTTATGCGATATTTGTCCCTTATAAATTATGAAGGAACATTATCTTTCGAGAGCATTACCATAGATGGAGATCTTACAGAATCTAATTATGTAAGAAAATATAGATAGATAGATATATAGATAGATAGAAAGATAGATAGATAGATAATTTCTTAAACATCTATACAATCGAGCGCAAAATGCAGAGAGAAGATGGAGCTATTCATACTATAAAAACTTATTTAACATCGGAAGGTAGAATACTTAGACATAATTGGCTCGATGCGGCGTATCTTTTGAAGATTAACCCATTAGCCGATCCAAAGGTCCCGAGTAAAACAATAAGAATAGAAACACCATTAAAAGATCGTTGGAAAGAAGATATTGAAATGTTCTCCAAATATTTGGATATGAAAGTAAGAAAATAATGTTAAATATCCTTATTATGAAGTAATTTACAGAAATAAAAAGTATATTTTATGTCATTAACAGTCTTCCAAAATAGCTGAAAATACAGAATATTTAGATGACCATCCAGAAATAAAACAAACAATCTCGGATTACGTTCAGACACTGCTAGTTGGTAATCAGTTTCTCAACTGGGGAAACATTGTACCAATTATTCTTAAACAGGTCGTATTGCATTTTGCATTTTACGATAATATATTAATTACTTGTAATTGACTGGTCTCCACAGTAAAACCTCAAAACGTGATAGACTTTACGATACAACATTTCAAAGTGTTTGCAAAAGACCCAATAATCTGGGAGACCAGTACATTGACAGAAGATAGTGACACTGATGTAAAACCGCAGCTGGCAGAAACAGAGACAGGTGTTCTATGTAGCATCTGTGGATTCTATATAGAGTGCACCGCGCAAGACGAAATTTCCTCGACATCTTCTACGGAGGAGTATCATAAGACGAAGGTAGATACTTTGAAATATGAGTATCCTCGACATTAAAACGAATAATTAATTTCAGAGTTTTGACAATTCTACAATATCTAATTCCTCGGAAGTTGAAGCTGATACTGTATTAAACATTCAAAAAAAAAATGATACGACTAGTTGGACAAGTAGTGTGCTTGATGTTTCTCTGCAATTAAAGAGAATTTGTGATGAATGTAACAGCATTATAAAAGTCTGTGACAAGCATAAGGTAAATTTTATATGTATTTATACTGAAACTGTATATTATTATATGTTTATGGAACATCTTACATAATTTTTTCATTTCCAGTCTTATTCGAAATGTCCCGGATGCCTTAAAGTATTCAAGAAATGTACAAAATGTTTCACCATTGATGAGATATTAAGAAAATTAAAATAAGAATAGTTATCGAAAATTTATGAAATCGTACAAAACTTGTGTTAAAGCTAAAAAATTTTACCTGTAGTATTTTCTGCCAAGAGATGTATAGAGTTATGGAAGTTACATATGGATATGGGAATTACATATAACAGAATTCTGAAAAATAAAGTGAAAATACATAAACACTTGAAAATACTTCCTAAGTTATATAAAATTAACATACTTACCACTACTTTTAAATCTGCTGAGCAATGTTCGTGAAACGTGTGTTTAGAATAATATACAACTAAATTTCTTGGTTCTGTAATAAACAATACAATATAATAAAAATACTGTTAATCCTAAATGTATATGATTTGTGTTATTTTAATAGTTACCTCTAACAATTATTTTGGTATTGCAGACTACACACATTTGATCGTCTAAAGCAGAAGATATAATTATTAATATAAATGAAATGTTTGCATTTCACAGTTACAGTTCTTTCATACCAACCATCTATCAATATTCCTTTCTGATGACATTTAACCATCTTTTCGAGTAAATTAAAATAGTCATTGGATAAAGTTTTATTGCAGCCCTCTTGTACCGACACTTGGAGATTATAATCACATAACATTTTAACTAAAGCATTTTTTAAACCTGGAATTTCTAAAGACGGTTGTATTTTTTCTACCATAAGAGTAGGATCGACATACGTGCCTATTTTTTGAAGCAGGAACGTAATAGCCTCTGAAAAGAAATAATTTTATTTAGTACAGTTAAAAAATATATAAAATAGTGTTTCTATTACTTACTAGGTTCATGTAGAGAGTAATTGATTAAGTCATTCCACAGTTCTTCATCGTTGTGTTCTTGACAAAATGCGATCGCGCTTTCTATATCATTTAATTCTCTGGTCATATGTGCTAAAGCTTCAGAGGTATTTCCTATTCTACCGAGTAGATATACCATTTCTGGATAGAATTTTTTTTTACTACAAATGTCCAGTGCTTGTTGTATTGGATAACTATCAGAGCGACGTAAAAGTGGTAACAGTTTATCTCTTGAAAAGTCAGCGTAAAGTTGAACTAGTAATCCATGGTGTTTGTCCGAATCTTTTATATCTTTCTTATCTAATGCATCTAAATACTGATATAAATCACCTTTGAAATATAGTTATTTCAAAAGGTAAATTATAATATTTATTTTTCATGTTCTTTCAATAGCTTACCCAGTATAAATATTGATGATTATGTTGTAATTTTTCTACAACAACAGCAGATGGCACATGGTTCTTTTCTAACAAAAATTCTATTGCACGTTCTGGATCTACATCTATTAAACGTTCTATCATGTCATGTACAGCGTGATACAGTTTGCACTTTTGAATACATTCAAATGTATCTTTATGCTTCAACTTTAAGTACATAGCTAATGCTCTGTCATGCTTTCCATCGTGAGTATATAAGATAGCTAGGGCTTCTAGTAGCACTGCTACATTCTGTGGTTGATTAGGAACTAAAAGGTGCTCCAAAATACCATTTACAATAGCTGCAACCTTATACAATTTTGGGGACCATTCTTTGATTAGTTGGAGAAATCCATTAGGGTCCATTTTTAAATATTCATAAAGAACCATTTCATAAACCACTGGCTCTAACTTCACGTTGCCTCTTGGAAGATAGGAAGAGATAGACCGTAACTGATGAATTCTTGCAAATTTATATACCTACAATAAAATAATATTAGTAACGTTGCAAATGAAATGAGAAATAGTAATTTGAAAAAATGATATTAACTTCTCCCTCCCACAGTTGCTTATCATTTCCGAAAATTTTTAAGCAGAGTTTGCCTGCTTCATCGTACTTTTCAGAAGCTAGCAAATGGTCTAAATATTCACGGCCGACACTAACTAAAGTGTATTTCTTACAGTCTTTGCCATTATTTACTGTTACTGCCTCTAATGCTTGCTCAAACTTTTCACGATTTAACAACCACTCAATTCTGTCATCTGCATCATATAAACTAGCTACAACAATATCCTTTGGACTTACAATAAAAAACCTAAACACAAATATAGAAAAATAAGGAACAATTTAAAAATAATACAACTAATAAAAATAAATAGAATACCTGTTTTCTTCTTTCAAGCAATCTAAATGATAATCATTGCAACTGTATTCTTTATAACCACGAAGTGTAAGACTGTTTGCACAGACAATAGAAAAATCTTCAAACATTGGTTTAACAACATGCAATGTTGGCCTTTGACGGTTTCCATTTGGATCTAATTCCTTCACACAACCCAACAGTACTAACTGATTTTCTAAGGGTGCAATACCAGAAATGTAGAAGTCCACTTGAAATGTTGAAACTAAAATTAAAAGTCCATTGTATGCTGTATTTTCATTATTGTTTACATATTTAATGATACTTATATTATCATACCTGGGTCTACTGCATATTCTGGTAAATCTCTATTAACCATCTCCTGCACTGATCTCTTCCTAATCTGACATGTACGTACTATATCAACCCACCCAATTAATAATGTCCTCTCATCTGACCACCGCAGATTACATCTATAATGTTCTGGTAATGCACTGTATAAAACATTATTATATTATTGAAAATTATTCTAGTGTTAATGCTTTCTAAAGCTGAATATAACACTCCCCTACTTACTGAGCAGACCTAGGCCATCTAATGAGACCTAATGAACATCTGGCATTTAAATCATAAACTCTAACACCAGTATCAGATGCCCATGCTACGAAGTGTCCATTCCATGCAATTGATCTTACTCCACCTTCTGCCTCAGATAGTACACTTAATTTCATTCTGCATAAAAAAGTTTTTTCATACAAAACCAATTTATCATCCCCTAAAAATAATTTGAATATCTTAGAAGCTACTTTTTAAAGGATTAAAAATGAAATACAAAGAAAAATAACTACCTGTGATAAATCTTCTTGTACTACCATTTTTATAATAATTTGGATCTATAGCTATACTTTTAACTAATCTGCCCATACTCATATTATGATTGTTCTCTGTGCTATAAAGACCATATATAAAAACTTTTCCATCATCACTACAAGATGCAACGAAATCTCCATTATGGTCTATAGAAATCTGATTTACAGCAACTGTATGTGTTTGCAGACTCTTAGATTGTATATTGTTTCCTTGATGATCTAAAAGATGTATCATACCCCAGTGTGAACCTAGGCATAGGAACTGAACAAAAATAAATATTTATAATATATAATATTGTAACATGTTCTAGATATCATTTAGAACATTGTTTAAGAATTCAAACCTGTATAATATTATACATAAAATTACTTAACCTTCACAATATGATATCTTTAAGTTAGCTGTACCAAAAATTTTACAAAAATATTAGTAATTACATCACACACCTTAGGATGTACTGCAATACAACTAGCTGCATCATTTTGTAATATACGTTCTAAATCGTTTCGCAACCTTGCATATTTCAATCTAGGCTCTACTTCATCTACTTCAGAGTCTGTATCATCCTGATTATTTTGTTCTTCCTGCAAAGTAATTTTACACAATTGACATATTATCGTTCTCTGCTATTAAAAAATCACAATTAATACCTTATTTGAAGTATTTTCCATGCCCGTTTCTTCAATTTTTTGATTAAATAAAAACTTATGATTGCTTGAAACCACAAACTGTCAAAGTTTCTCCCGGAATACGTTTCAGTTCTGTGTCAAAAACTTTCTTTGTTAGGTCTTGTTTTATTACTCACACTTTCAATCAATTTATATCACAAAAGAATCATTACGAAACAATTACATTAAATGTGCTTTTCAACAAATAATTTTGTAAAGATACAATCATGCTAATACCACAGACGAGGTACAGAATAGACGTATCACCTTACGGAACTTTGTGTCACATGTACTGAAGTACCGACCTGGAAAAAAATCACTGATTTTCTTGTGTCGTCTACAATTTAACGTGATGGCTCTAAAAATTATATTCAAGCGCAGATGAGGTACACAATCTGATTGTATGAGGTATAAATTTAGCATAAGGTGCTTTATTTTATTGTCATATTTATTGTTAATTTCAATTCTCATTGCTACTAGTGCTGTAATGACTTCTATGCTGACTCGGTAACGTCGTAAGTGATATGAAAATAATAAAGAAGCTCGTGAACTACACAAACCATGTGACACAGAGTCCTAGTCTGTCATATCAGTTAGTACTGGGTCTGCTGATTACTACGCGTTAACAAGCCTTTATTGTCGTTGCAATAACCTTTTCGCTACGGCAGATTTTAACGCGTAACGTGGCTGACTGACGGTAAATTTTTAAAAAATTCCGCAAAATTTCTTATTTCGGCCGGATCGTTTTAAAATTCGGTTTATCGAATCAAGGTGGAAGTGCATCAGAAAGCGTGAACAGTATAGTGTGAGCAAATTTTCAAGACGCCTATAGGCGCCAATAGTAACAAAAGGGTTAAAGGAATGTAAACATTATTCTTAATTATTTATTATTTATCAAATTAATCAATTACTCATCAATTGTAAACATTATTAATCCTTATTATTTTGTAATATACTGAAATTAATAATAATTATACAATTTTACTTTGAATTTTTTAGTGCAAAATAATTCAAAATGAGTAGAAATAATTCAGATTCTAATGAAAGATTATCGATTGTACGATCACCGCAAGAACGCAAAGAAATTCTAAGGAAAATTATAAATGAAGCTGAATCTCTACGTAAGACTTTTTACATATATTGTAGTAAAAATAAATGTTTCATTTAATGTATATTTTTTTTAGAAGATATGATTACTGATAATACCATACAGAGTTTGGAAGTATGCATGGAACAAACAGACACCATAAACTCTGAAACAACTCTAGAAGAAAAATGTATATTATTTTTTCATATTTTTCACTTTATGCAATTTGATATCTTCAAATATGTATATTTATTATTTTATAATGTTGTTCTCAGTACATAATCAAGATGAAATTTTAATGGACTCAGAAATGATGAGCATATCTTCCAAAGTTTTAAAACAATGTACTAGACATTTAACAAATTATGTAAGCTCATATAATCATGTGGAATTTGCCCAAAAACTTGTATGTACCATAATAAGTATGTTACTTCTGCTATTCTTAATTGTTTCTGCAATAAATTCCATAAATGTAATTAACTTAGGTAAAACATTTAAGGCAACTCTCTAATGTTCAATCAGAAACACCAGATTGGTCAGTTCTAGAAAGAAAAGCTATAAAATGTTTTAAAAGGACACCTCACTATAGCACATTATCAGGTTTTATAAAATTTCATTGCTAAAAATTGTTCTTCTAATATTAGGTACTAATGCATTTTTTTCCCAGGTACTTTGGCACCATTAGAAAAGAAGGAAATTAATAAAAGGAAGTCGGTAGTTAGAGACGTTCAAGCACAAATAAGAAAACCAGAGAATATTACAACAGTTGATAAAGAAGAAGATGGTCCAGAACGAACTGTAAAAATGAAACAATTTATAACGAGATATTGTAAAACCCACCGGAAACCTCTTGATTTCTTCAAATTAGTTCTACACCCAAGTGATTTTGGAAAAACCATCGAAAATATTTTACAAATATCTTTCCTTGTCCGAGATGGAAGAGTAAAAATAACAAAAGGTAATTTCGGCAATTCCTAAAAAAAAATGTTATTCTTATTCTATCTATTAAACACTAGTTTGTCGATAGACGCATCGGGAATACTTCTTGTTCAGCCCAGTACAAAAGATATGATGACTCAAGTGACGGCAGGAAAAATTCCGAACATTCAAAATGTGATTTATCTAAATATGGAGCAATGGAAGGTAATGTTATCGTAACTGTTAAATTCTATTATTAAATGGTATTTTATATTTCAGATGCTGAAAGACACTTATCGGTTAGAAAAACCTATGATTGAATATGACGTATAACACTAAATACGAACAGTATTATTTTATATTGTGACACATTTTTCAGAATTTTAATTATTTTAATAAATGTATATTTTTCATATTTAGAAATAAAAATGTAGTTTTCCTATTTCCTGACTGAATTCGAAAAAAATGCTTTACAATGTCGGAGGATCTTTTCAACTGTACAGTTTGTCCACATGTTTTTGTAAAATTTTTATTAATTCCTAACATATACTATAACGTGTAAAGTATATGTTAAATAATAACAATATCGATTCGATCTATGGATAACGAAAACACCCTGAACGAAATTACACGAATTTGTATAAAATTTACGATTAATTATGTTCACGATGTTCTCGATAAATTCGTATGTTTCTTGTGAACGTTAGAACAATGCAAAAAACAATCTTCTAATCCACGTTCTACAATTTTGTTCAAAGACCCCTTTTACTTTTGGATGAAAACTAATATTTAGAGATATAAAAGAAACAGGCCTGTATTATTAGAAGATCGTTTTAATTACTTCTTAATGACATGATTACGATGACTGTGAATCGGTTTATTGTTGTGCCAATGTTTCTGCTTTCGCTACTACTTCTTCAATTGGCCCAACCATGTAAAACGCGACTTCTGGCAGATGATCATAATCTCCACCAAGGATCTTCTTGAATCCTTTAATAGTTTCTTCTAACGGTACTAATTTGCCGGCATGACCGGTGAACACCTCAGCAACCTAAATAAAAACAAAACATTAGTTAATAGAAAGAACGTAATGAAAACTTAACACTACTAAGAATTAATCTACATACCTGGAATGGTTGAGACAAGAACCTCTGGATCTTACGCGCACGTGCTACAGTAAGTTTGTCTTCTTCCGACAACTCGTCCATACCTAAGATAGCGATAATATCTTGAAGCGATTTATAATCTTGCAAGATTTTCTGCACACCACGAGCAACGTTGTAATGCTCAGGCCCGATGATGTTGGGGTCCATGATACGAGAAGTAGAATCAAGAGGATCGACAGCAGGATAGATACCTAGTGTTTCGGAAAAAAATGTTAAATATTCATACCATTTAATTTTATTAAGTATAACTATAAGAAGTTATACTTACCCAATTCGGCAATAGCTCGAGACAATACAGTTGTAGCGTCCAAGTGAGCAAAGGTGGTAGCAGGAGCAGGATCAGTCAAGTCATCAGCAGGTACATAAATAGCCTGCACAGAAGTGATGGATCCTTTCTTTGTCGTTGTAATACGTTCTTGCATGCTACCCATATCAGTTGCCAAGGTTGGCTGATAACCTACAGCGGATGGAATACGACCCAGCAAAGCTGATACCTTGAAAAGAAAATAATTATTAATGAAAGTCTTAATTATGAAGCTGCAATGCACTAGAGGAATGATAATACATACTTCCGAACCGGCTTGAGTAAACCTGAAGATATTATCAATAAATAGCAATACATCTTGACCTTCTTGATCGCGGAAATATTCGGCAACAGTTAAACCAGTCAAAGCGACACGAGCACGAGCGCCTGGCGGTTCATTCATTTGACCATATACCAGAGCTACTTTGGAGGTCTTGTCTTTCAATGAAATAACACCAGATTCAATCATCTCATGATACAAGTCATTGCCTTCACGGGTACGTTCACCCACTCCAGCGAATACAGAGTAACCACCATGAGCCTTGGCGACATTGTTAATCAGTTCCATAATCAGTACAGTTTTTCCAACACCAGCACCGCCAAACAAACCTATTTAAATCAACGATTATGAATAACAGTAACAACAAATTACACATTATAAATATATAATATATAATAAAATTAGAAAATTTACCGATTTTTCCTCCTTTGGCATAGGGAGCAAGAAGATCGACGACTTTAATTCCAGTTACCAAAATCTCCTGTTCAACAGACATATCTACAAATTCAGGAGCATCTGCATGGATGGGAGCAAGTTTGTCTGTAGGAATTGGACCACGCTCATCAATTGGTTCGCCAATGACATTAATAATACGACCCAATGTTTCAACACCAACAGGAATACGAATGGGATATCCAGAATCCAGAACAGTTTGACCACGAACCAAACCTTCAGTACCTGCATAGTTGTCATAAAATTATATCAAATGTTTGTTTTTCTTTTATACTTTATGTATTTTATTCCAACAACAAAATGA
Organism: Habropoda laboriosa; assembly: GCF_001263275.1. Classification (NCBI taxonomy): domain Eukaryota; kingdom Metazoa; phylum Arthropoda; class Insecta; order Hymenoptera; family Apidae; genus Habropoda; species Habropoda laboriosa. The sequence goes on along the minus strand of NW_017100187.1, from coordinate 1,340,811 downwards.
AATTACCATCCATAGCAATGGTGCGCACTACGCTCTCTCCTAGATGCTGAGCTACTTCAAGAACTAGCCTAGGAGTACGATCTTTTACCTCCAAGGAATTAAGAATTGGTGGAAGATCATCCTCAAATTGTACATCAACAACAGCACCAATGACAGCCACAATCTTTCCTTGTAATCCACCCTTTGAATTTGCAGCTTTTGCATAATCCCTGCCTAATTATAAATTATAATAATTATAAATTACTCCTTTTGATGTTTGTTCTTTTACATAGTACATTATACAGAAACTTTTAAAATTATGTATTTAGCACATAATGTTATTTTATAAAATGTATGCTTGTACCAAAAGTCTCAAATAAAATAATCACTAAATTTTTAGAAGTTTATAAAATATTAGATAATGCTTATGAAAGGTAGGTTACATAATACAAACTACATACATATATTTGACCAAGAAAAAAACTAAATTTTTAATTCCCTGTTGCATAAACATTTATAATCTAAATATTACATTAAATATTACTAATTATTTGTATGTAATGTTTGAAAAATTTATATCGAGAGTTAAGATCGCATCTAGTCCACGAGACATGACTGAAGATAAGGGGAACGACTTTTTATGACATAGCAATGGATATTGAAGAAGAACAAACAGGACTCGAATAAAATTCAAATCACAGTCAAAATATTAATTGTAACCATACTAGCAAATCATTTCAATGTACTAAAAAATTAATCGATGACCTTAATGCCGCCATGTTGGCACAGTGGTATTACCACTGTAGTTTGGTCGAATAATATGGATTATATAATCAATACAATGCTTCTTTTTTTCAACGTTCATATGTCAATCAAGAAAAGAAGAATGTGAGTTGAATAAAAATATCGAAAAAATAGCAGTTTATACTAGATAATAATCAGTATTCGGTAACGTCCAGACTACAGTGCAACGAAGCACAGTGTTCAAAATCTGTAAGTAATGCGAATAGGAACGAAAGTTAGTGAAATTCAGGAAATAATTTCTTATTGAGTACTTACTATTTACTGACAGGGCTCCTGAGATTTTAGCAACTTCATTTTGAAGAAGGGTTGGTTTGACGGCCCTTAGGGCCCCAGAGGCTGCTTTCGATGCGGCACTCAACATCTTAACCGGCCAAGTGAAGAACAGCGACCGGAATGGTTTCTAATTCGCATGGACCGTACCCTATGCCAACTGCGTATGCGCAAGATATAATTCTGTTCTAGCGCACATTTTTGGCGCAGCTTCATTATCGGATCGTTGTACCCTTTCTTAGGGCGCGTTTTCAAAAAAAAAAAGGAACATTTTCTCACCGCCCTTTAAAATACTATCTGATTGGGGAAAATATTCGTTCAATGAATATTTGACTTGTTATTCAATTATGCAACCGCACATGTACAATCACCAATCTAATCTTTATGTTTCTATGCACGAGGTTGTACAGTAATATATGCTACGGGATACCGGTTGTTTTAAGTTTCGTTTACTTCGATATTGATAAGTTTTAAACAAAAGAACCGAAATGGTTGAGGAGCAGCAAAAACGTGTCGAAGAGCATACAAGTAGAATATTAGAGGAAATTGACAAATCAATGAGAAAAATGAAGGTGCTTTGAGATAGTAATACTTTCAGGTTATACTATGAAACACGCGCTTCGTAACATTCTGTTACTAAAAGATTGTACAAGCTACTATTCGAATTTATAATTTATAAAAAGTAAAAGATTAATAAACTATGGGGAATGTGGTATTTAATTTTAGGGTGATGCATATAGGTGTGCTGCAAACTGTTGTGACAACGAGACGTACAGTATACAAAAAATTCAGAAGTGTGTCCAAAATTGTAATCAGTCGTTGGATCAGGCCCAAGACTTCGCTAGAGATGAAATTGAAAGAATTCAAGTAAATTTTGTTTCATTTGTTTTTAACCTAAAAGTCAATATACTTGATAAATATTATTTCTTTTAGAACCGATTGCAAAGGTGTGTCATGGATTGTAGTGATAAAATAAAAGATGCAGCTGGACCCAATCCATCACAACATACTATTGAAAAATATGGTAACCAGTTTGATAAATGTATAACAAATTGTGCAGATAACTATTGTAATATGTTACCTAATTTAGAAAAGACAGTAAAAAGTATTTTGGCTACAAAGTTTCATTAGTAATAAAAATAGAATTACTCATTTCAAATAACAATGTTATTCAATACCAAACTACCATGGTTTTGTATATATTGTTATAGAGCATAAGTAATTTTGTTACTTTTCCTGTATTGTGTATAAATACAGTAATTTTTATTAAAGTATGCATTTACCTGCATTTTCTACATCTATTATACATACAAGGAAAAACAAAGTGCAATAAATTTCATGATTATTGTATTTATTAACTAATACACTTGATGATTGCAGTGGTACATTTTCGATTCAAATTATTTTTCTCTCTCGCTCTCACACTCTCTCTCTCCCTCCCACCCTCTCTCTTTTGTTCAAACGTAATAACAAATTCACTGATGCAATTAATATCATTTCTTTATTGTTACAATAGACATTACGCTTATTGCACACTTTTTTCATGATATAAAACCTTCCCACCACTCTCGCTCGATACAAAATAATCGGTCAAAATATGTTGCGTGAATTCTGATCTAAACTGTAGAAATCTGCAAATAAATCGATTTAAATAATAATAATTTAAATACAAATATCAACACAACATAATCCGTTTTGTTTCTTTACGTGTACAAGTTTCTATGAAAGTAGACATTGGGCTTTCGTAGTGTTTTATAGATTTTTCTCTTCTTTGAAAGGATTTAATGTTCAATGCTCGATTCTCGACGTAGCTGCAAAGATTGAGGTGGCTCAGTGCATTCTATCGCGCAATGTAAGTATGAGCGAAGTGTCTTTTGCAATGAACAGCCCGCTTCGCTGATATGCAAAACTCGCAAAAACTCGACGTGAGTGATTACATTTCAAGTAACGACACAACTTCGCTTTTCATTCGTTTCTTTTTTTTTTCTTTTTCCCTTTTATTCGGGTCTCAAATTCCTAAATGCGACTCGTACATGTGTCAATCGTGGCTCAATGTCGTTAAGTGGAATGGCATGAGTTTTGGGAAATGTCAATTTTCTCAGATGTCTCGAGGTATAAGTGAATGCTGCAGTATATTTCGCACCTGGCGTCGCACGGATTGAGAAAAAAGGTCTATGTAACATTTTGTATCCCAATCAGTCAGACTCTTCGGACTAGATTTTATTTTATTCTTTTTTTTTTTCCTTAATAAGATTGAGATTACGCGCTTCTTTATCAAACGCTGGTCATATGTGAGTAACTGTAGGTACATCTGGTAGAGAAAGAATCGAAGGTACAAGGTGTAATGTAAGTTATGGCGCTGTGGCAACAAATTTGGCCAGTGCGTTTCGCCTTTATAAAAATCCAAATTCCAATTTATCAATGCGCATCATCTTCTTCATCTTTTTTTCCTTTAGCTTTTTCATAGAAACTGAACTAGATTTGACGATGGTACAAAGAAGGGAAAAAAAGAAACAGGACAAGTACCTACATTATTCTGCTTGAGATTTTGAGGTAATCAGATATCACAAAATACAAAGAACAGTATTAATTTTTTAGGAAGTTCCTGCGTTTACAATGTGCAAAAATTTAAACGTGGACAATGCATCTTGAAACAGATGTAAAAACTTACACCATTCAAGCAGCAAACATGATTTATAGTAATTCAACTAATTAGCTCATAAGAGAAAATCGAAATTATTTTGATTCACCATCAATTAAATTTGTAATTTCTTCCAACCTCTCTCATCAAAGAGCAGAAATCACTTGTTTTTAACATCACGGACGGGCTTTCTTAAAACACCCATCCTCGTGTATTGAAGTCCAATGCGAAACATATTTAAGAGTACTGGTCAAGTTTGCCGGAACACCTATTCGAAAAATTCTAAATAGAACTGCGTTTTCTTGGTCCTATCCTAAGCTATCACCGATTGTAAATTAGTTTTCTTCGATCTTCATTGCTTAATTAATATCGTGTTTAATTGTGCACCTGCAGAATGGAACATCCCAAATGTGTCCTAATCAGCAGGTTCACCGCACTATATGCTATGATCGCGGAGCAAAACAGTCGTTTTCGTAGCTGTGCAACTAGTTCACGATCACCAGAAATTTGTGTCTGTCTTCTCTTTACTTCGTCGAAATTAAATCTCAAGTTCTCTTTCACGAAAATAGTACATAGTTGTTAACAATTCTGCACTGTATGTAATTGTAGGCGTTACGAACTCGCTGCGTTGCTTACCGTATCATCATCGCAACTCGCCTAATATGGCTGACAATATTGGCTTGACCACGTCGTTACGAACATTCCCTCTACTTACATGAATATTCAATTTGTACTTTGAAATTGAGTCAACTATTTGTTCCTTTCGCGAGTTTTGGTCGAAACTAGTTTCCACACAGTTACTGGTCAAACTTTATGTAAAATAAAACTTTTCGACAATATTCATATACTAAAAACAGAGATATTTTTCGTGCTACGTTTAGATGGTGATTTTCGGTCCGAAAGATTCTTCGGATGGTCATTGAATAAACGGAAAGAAAAGGGGAGGGGAATTTCAATCACTGCATGGCAACTATTTCAATCAAAGCGCAATTTAATCTGCTTAAAGAAATTCGAACGCCGCGGACAAGCCTTTCATTTCAATTAAATAATAACTTTGTTAGCCGACCTAGCTAATCTGCGTTTAAAAAAGAAACATTGAACAACTAGGAAGAAAGACTACTGATTTTTAAAGAAGAGAGTGCGTACTTTTAGGTAGAGTAGGTAAGTATCTTCGAAGTCGTCGAATACGTGAGAATCTTCGGGGTATTTATAATTTCTAATTTTTTTTTTTTTTTTTTTTTTTTTTTTTGCCACTTTAGTCGTAAGACATGTCAAAATTATGCGATTCTAATGACGTCCAAAAAAAAAGAAAAAGCAAAACATTTTTAAAGAATTTAAAAAAGTTTCCGTCAGTTTAAATGTTCGATGTTAAAGGGATACCTTCGTTAAATTTAAAGTACAATGCGCAACGTTTAGCTTCACAACTACGAATGACTCTCACGCATTCCTCAGGCTCCTATCACGTACATATTCTTTTTTTCTCTAAACGTTTAAGGGCTACCCATGATGATTTTTTTTTTTCACTTTCGAAAAGAAACCTCGCTGGAGCATT
>NW_017100187.1:1326516-1335507 GCF_001263275.1 Habropoda laboriosa | reverse complement strand
AATATAGTCGTGTAGAAAGTAACAGAAATAACGTGAGCAGCCCCTTTGCTCTTCGGCCTGCCTTGCAGAAAACCAAGTCGCGCTTAAAAAAGGCTTAGAACACACTTTGAATATCGATCCCTGTAGGCGAATGAGACAACCCGCATCCACTGGTGCACGTATTCACCCACTAACTCTAAAAAGAAGAACAACACCGTGTCCCCCCCCCCCCCTCGCTCGCGTTCAATATCCCTCTTGTTAAATTTAAAAAAAAAGTGGAACCTCTCGTGCGTTTCAGATTACATATATCTGGGGAAAGATCGAGCAAAACGTACTTGAAAAACGATTTAAATGATACTTACACATCGCGCAGTGAAACAAAAAAAAAAAAGAGAGGATCGTTTTTGATAGAAATTCCATATAGTATTCAGATTACGCGATGCTTTTGAAATTACTCAAACTCAATATTATTGTGTTGGCAATCGTATAATTTCAAACAGAGTATATCTTGCATTCCAAATGATTGTTTTCATCTTCTTAAATTCTATTTTAAGTACGTCAAAAAAAGATTTATATTTTATCACTCGATAGTATCGTGAAGTTACCACCAAGAGACCACGATGTATCATCAAAGACCTGTGGACTCCACGATTTGCTGGCCCTTAAGAAACTTTCACGCGTTGTTCTTTTACAAAAATGTGCTTCTGGTTTTTTTCTCTTTTTTTTCTTTTTCGAGTTAATTTAAAATAGTAGTTTTGCAATCGTATGACGAGCGTCGCACGAGTCTTCCCTTCTCTTAATGGTTCTCTTAAATCTCATAGTGTATGCTCGATGCGCCGACCGATTGCTAAGATCTGAAAATCGCATTGTGCACCGATAAACCCTTGTCACGTATCGATCGATCGTGACAAATTAGCAAAGAAAGAAAGAAAAAAATAAAAGAAAAAAAAAGGAAGAATACAGAGAGAGAAGAAAAAAAAAACAGAAAAAAAAAGGTGATAACAACAGACAGAGTATACTAAAGCATTTGGAAAAAATTACAAATTTCGCGTACAAAAGGTACTTATATACTTCGCGATCGGTCCGCGCACAAGATATACTAAAATTTAATAGCTGCTCCCAATGTGAAAATAGTAGAACTCTAACACAAATCAGATTTGCCTACATGGATCATCTCGACAACAATGCCTTTGTTAGACTTAGTGTTTCACAAAAGGTTTAATGGTTTACCAAAAGGTGTAACCGCCTTCTGTTCCTCCTCCTAGGAAGTTTTTCTTTTGTGATATAGCCACGCTGTGGCTCGCCATTGCAGCTAACTGGGCGGCGTTTGGAACTGTTGGGGGTGGTGGCAAGACGGGTTGTGAGATACTATCGAATCGATTAGTAGCGTCGAACCCATTCTTTAAAACAATATCGATAAATTAGTGACGGTACATGTAACATATCATAATTAAAAGAAAAAACAGATAAACCAAAGCAACGTACAGGCATCACAAGTGTAGGGGGCCTAACTGGAGGCTGCATTGCTGCTGCAGGGTAATACGCTGCAGCCGCAGCCAACGGTGGGTAATATTGTAATGGGCCATATGCAGGATAACATGAGCCTGCTAAATATCCCGGATACCCTTGACCATACATTGGCTGATACATCTGTACAAAATGAATTGTTGAACTTAGAAACAAAACACCATTCCACCAACTACTTCTCATAAGTATTTCTTCTTTTCTTTTTCACCCATTTTCAGATTTCTGGATATCATTGTAAATTATGTACTATCGTTAAAACGTTTGCTGCCTCTTCCTACGTAGTTTTAAGAGGCACAAGAAAAAGGATTGTAAAAAAAGAGAAAGTGGTGATCGAGACAGGGACAAGGTTGATTTCATATTTCATGAAAAATACCCAAAATAGAGCGTGGGTGGCGTCTCGTGTATGGTGGGAGATGAAAGAACAGGTGAAGGAAGAGTTCGTTCTCTTCTTTTTCTAGCAGATAGGATTCAGTGTTACAAGAGTTGTCTAAGAGAGTTGTGTCTATGTCTCGTCCAAGTGTGTTGTATTCTCCTTGGGCAAATACTTATGAAGAGTAGCGTCGCATCGTGTTGGACTGAGAATGTAAGAGATTCCTCACCATCGGATGGGTTAGCGTTTGATCATATGTCGGCGGCGGTGGGCCTTGCGCTGCATACAGTTGAGGTTGATTAGGAAATACTCCATACGGTGCGGCACCTGCAACTATTGTAAGAATCGCATGTAATCAGATCATTTGGAAACCACGATCTAGTCGACACATCGAAACACAGAGATGATTCTCTTACGTGTACCACCGTAGGTAGCAGGCTGTGCCGGCGCAGGGACAAAACCTGTTGGTGGATGAGGTGTCACCGGGTATGCTGTAACACATGCAATGGAAAATGCAGGTCCGTTCAATTTGTTGGCCGTAGGTTCGATCTAAGCCAACGGTACGTGGTACCACTGCCAGAAAGGACAATAGACGACACGGTTTATCGAGCAACAGGGAACACTGGAGCTATTCGTCCATTCTCAATTTAACATGCTATGCATTTATACGAGTCTCCCCGTTTGCTTCCTGGTGATCGTATAACTTGCGTCGTCAGCATCGAGACATCTTCGACGCTCAGATTTTTCTTTCTCTCCGTTTCTTTTTCTTTTCTTTTCAATTTCAACAAACGTAACAATCGTTACAATTATACTCTCGGTTAGGAGTTGTAATATTCGCTTCTATTTCTTTTTATTCTTCTTCGAATTTTCCATAAAAATCGCGTCGAATATGTCTTGATTCCAAAAGTGGTACTCCCACACCCAAGTATATCTTACACATGACATACACCGTTTTTATCAAGGTACTATTCAAAGCTCAAACAATGTTAGTCACTAAATAATGGTGAAAAGAAATAACCGAAAAAACGGTATTGTTGCCTTCTTGTTACCTTTAGAGTTTACAGCAGCTCACAATCTTTCATTCATACACAAAGTGGAGAGAAGAGTAAGATTGCAAAAATCGAAATGTATCAGATAAAAAAAAAATAAATAAATAACAACAGAGATAGAAAGATAGAGAACTAATATATTTTCATTTTTTTTTTAATGCACATCCGCGTAAACTTCAGTGGTACAAGACAGGCTTCGTAGTAAAAAAACATTTACGGCTCTTTCGAAAATCCATTGTGTGCTTTCTTTATCGATTCGTCTTTTCCCGTTCACAAACAATTTATCCATAGAAAAAAAGTAACACAACATTCACGTGTTAACAGAGGGAAATAGGCTCTTTTAACTCTCGAAAGGATTCTCGATAGAAACGTAGTTGAAAGCGAGACACTTGAGAATAGCAAAAAAGTCTCGAGCAATGTTTTCCAAAAAAAAAAAGAAAAAAAAATATATACGAATAAAAAGAAAAAACAGTGGAAAAAGACCGGTTTGATTAGAACAGAACAGCTTCTGTTGGAATTCTTTTCACCTTCTTAGGCAACAATAAGAACACAGAAAAATTGTACAACCAAGTCTAGAACAATAATACAGCCACTACGGGTGAGATATATATGTGTGTAACGGTCAAATGAATCGTCGGGCAGTCGGTCGAGAAAAAAAAAAAAAAATAATTGAATTAAGAACCAAGAGAAGACGAGAAAATAGAGGAAATAAGAATAACAAGACAAAGGAAAAAAGAAGAAATGAGGAACTATTCTCAAATGAAAACTCGCGTTAATCGACCTACCTTTACTTCTAAACTAAGATATACGAAACCGATCTCAAAGCAAATAGCGTTACGCAATCAAGGTAAAAGCCAAATACATTCGTCTAAATAGTCGAACCTTAGAAGATTCATCAACTGACGTTATACATTTCGGAGGAAAAAAAAAGAAAAAAGAGAAACGGAATGGAAGAGAAGTGTGTTTCCCGTTGGAGGAATGTAATTTCGAGATAGTACATCTTGACAATTTTGACGGAGAGATAATAGTGACGAAAATTAGCTCGAATTTTCTCGATACCATTCGCGACGATTGAAACACACACCGTATATAATACAACGTTGAGAAAATGAAATAAAAGATTTGTTTCCTTTCTTCTTTGGTAAATATATCTCGAGGGATTGTCAAATATTTCGTCACGAGACACACAGTTGTGAAACACTCAGGTTCGACTAGATGAAAAAAGAAAAGAAATGACAAAAAACAGAGCTAAAATAAAGCCAGGAATAAGTAAGGGTAAATGGGTTGTTCCAAAAAGTGATGTTAAAAAACAAGCCCAGTTAATTAAAATTCGATTAAGTGAGACATATTGTTTCCTTTTTTGTTTTCAGCTTTCTTTTTTTTTCTTTTTTTCTTTTTTTTTTTTGTAACCGTACACAAATGAACCAATTGAATTTTTCAATTCTCGTTTCGTATCTCAACTAAGAAGATATATCATCATTGTATTCGGGCGGTGAATGTGTAATTTATACAATGAGTACAGTGGTACGATGAAAAAAAAGTATACATATATATATACATATGTCCGTGAATATGTACATATGTATATGTATATGTATATTAAGTATCCACACATTCAAAAAGTTGTGACAAGATTCAGCAAACCACAAATTTCTGCAAATATCCATAAATAAAGATCAAACATGATTAAAAGTTTTTTTTTTTATAATTGCGTAATATATATTTATTAATTGGGCGCTGCTCGCGTGAAACATTGCCACGAGCAGACTTTCGTCATTTCGGCCACGTTCAACTCTCATTTTCGTGAGCAATCACGAGAACGCCCAATTTTCAAATTTTTTTTTTTTTTTTTTTCAGTAGAGACTAAATCATGCCCCGGTTCCACTGCCATTTAACATACGCAACAGACGTTCACAATTCGCATTTTTTTTTTTTTTGTTTCCTTTAAAAGAAAGCGATCACCTTCGCAGATAATACGAAAGAGAGAAAAAACCGCTGTGCAACGAGAACACTCGTTGAACGCCAACGAATCTCGATCCGTTAATGCTGGTCTAGCACGCGTATGATAAATAGCTCAGACCCAAAGGCAATGGATGGACATGTTGTACTCTAACATAGACGTCAGCCCACACCAAATTGTCCATGATAATTGAATACTGGTCCAACGCGTGGAAACGAGCACTCCCCCCCTCCTCATCCTGCAAATTACGGTTATATTACGCTTTATCGCCACGATTGTGTAGGATGATACTCTGTTTCCTTCATCCTATGGCCGACTAGAAGCAATCCAACGTTTCTCGCAGATGGTGAAAGAATAGGAAAAAAAGCAAAGAGGAGGCTCGTGTGAAGTCTCCACTGGGTCGGATCAGTCTTCAATCGAATAATAAATTTATGTGTCAGTGCCACGGTGCAAACAATCATCGAATCCAATAACAATTGATCATAATATTAATATGCTAGTACGAGTTTACTGGGTAACTTGAGAACAGTGTATCTTTCTTTCTTTTTTTTTTTTTCTTTTGCTTTCTCTATGTATACCTAATTCCCTTCTTTCTCTTTTCCCTCTTTCAGGCCTCTCCCCCTTTTTCATCCCCCCCGTTTCTTTCTGCTCTTTATTCGACCCGCCTTTCTCTCGTACACGCACGCATTCCTCTCGTCTTGCTCTCTGTTATTACTTTGCGAAACCTAATTTGTCCCAATGAGCATATTCGACCTAATTCGCCATCCGAACTGAATGGTCTTTCGCGTTTTACCCGTATTCACGCGAGAAAAACTGGGCGAATCCTGCCCGTTTTTTTTTTTTTTTTTTTTTTTTTTTTTTTCGTTACTTCACGACACATCTATATTTTTTTGTTTCTTTTCGTCGGACGATTTTTTTATTTTATTCATCGAAATGCTTCGGTGGAACAGTCTTTGCACCTCGTGTAACCCAGCGACCGAGGGATGATCGATAAATTGTTTGTTAAATTTTGCTTACGTCTGTGATTAAGAGGAAATATAATGTTTACGAGCGATACACTTCGTGAGCAATAAGTAGAAAGAAGAGAGAGAAAAAAAAGGAACATTATAATATTACACCATTGACTAATTTTCGTTCTTTTTGTTTTATGAAAGTTTTTATTTTTCACCCATGTTCTATATATTCCATGTTAAAATGCAAAATTTGACTAGAAGAATAATATATCACGAAGCCAATGTACACCTACAATGTTACATCTATTCGTACAACTATCTTTTCCCCCTCGTTTTTATGTACACATATATACATATACTTGTGTGTGTATATATGTGTGTGTGTGTGTATAGCTTGAATTGATCTTTCTTTCTGTCGAACACAGTCTAGGCCGCTGGGTTTCAGAAGCTAGAGGCACCCTTATATTCACGACGATTCTCGATGAATATCGTTCAATACTATCTCATATTTAAGCTCACTATTAACAGTATACATGATATATATTCTGCCAACATGCACATGCAACTCAAAAACGCTCGAGAGATTCCTATGACCTTGTAGCAACAATTAGACTGGACCAATTACTTCTTCTTTTTTTCTTTTCTTTTCTTTTTTTTTCACTTATTATTTTCTTCCTCTTTCAATGATTCCCGTTGAAACATTTTCATTGAAACAAGAACAATTTCGAAATGTTAATGAATTCGATGGTTCGTTCATGACAGGAATAGGAACGTCTCTGTATCGAATCTAAGACCATTTACGAGATTGTTCAAACTACACGACAATTAAAAAACGACAAAAACAATTCGCTCGATTCCTCCTTAACCTTCGATTCTCGATTTCCCCCGCGAAGAGAGAAGAGAATGACTGTTTTATCTCGCGATTTAAACGTCGACAAAGAAGTAGGAGAAAAAACCTAAAAGAAATGCTGATCGTTTTGAAAGTTAAGGAGGTAACGAACGAGCAAACGTAAAAGATAGAATTATGAAAAAGTCTACCACATGTTATGAACATGCATTACATTATAACGTGCGAGCAACTTTTTTACATTGAACAAAAATTCGAGATAGAAAGTTTCTTTTCTTCCTTTTTTTTTTTCGTTTCTTTTTTCTGTCGTTGTTGTTTACTTTTGCTTTTTTTTTGCTTATTTGGTCTGTGCTGGAACAAAGGTAATTAAGTAATGAATTACAATAATCAAAGAAGCTCGCACGTCGCGCGTGTAACTAGCAACGCATTCCAAACATGCAAACTAAAATACAAATATGTGAAAAATGATCAAAGCTATGTATATATATATTTGCACATAAAGTAGGTAAGGATGCAAACAAACGTAATTTCGCTCGAGATTTCTCTCCTTACATGTTGCATACATCCAGAGGGTGTATGGATTTGTAAAAACATGATTCATCGTTGTTAATTTTTATCCTTGATCGATGAAGCATGTTCTCTTCTGGTGTCATTTTTATCACCCTCCTTCTTTATTTTTTGTTTGTTCTTTTTTTTTTTTCTTCTTTATTTTTTGTTTGTTCTTTTTTTTTTTTTGTTCATGTACTACTCGACAGTTCAATCATGAGTTTATTCTTTCTATATTTTTCTTCTTTGTTTTTTTGCTGTCTCTCCATTTTTGGAGTTACTAGGCAAGAAATAATTAATATTCGTATATGTTACATATACGAATGTACAAACGCTATGCTTTTTATTCTTTCATCTTTTTCCAATTAAACGGAAATAAACTAATGCACTACTATTGTCGAGGAAAGAAGTATACTTTTTCCTTAAATATCAACTACAAGTACGTGCAGAACCGACCACAAGTTTCATGTTCAATATCATGTTATCATAGTTTACACTATATCGTAATTTACATTCTGTTTATTTCGTATTAGTTCTTTCTTTCTTTCTTTTTTTCTCAAGAAAATAGACAAAATAAAATGGCGACCGTACGACCATTTAACGAGTACGTGACTTGAATTATATTATATACGCATGGTGCGTCTGTAGTAATTGAACAGTACATACATTTCTGTTTGTTTTTTCCTGTTTATCGAGAAACTTGTAGCACGAGTCGAAGCAACATGCACTATTGTTAAAAGTGAGCTACCAAGTTTCTATTGAGTAAAAGTATTATAAATACGCTGAGCTTAAATACAGCATTCGTGTCCACCCCGTTGGCTCACCGTACCATCTTGTGAGGAATCATTTCTAAGAGAATTTATTCGAATTTATCTGAAGAACAGAAAGAAATTAATGCATATCGCGCGACACAAATGAGACGATAATACTTCTTCTTCTTCTTCTCTTTAAAGACCAGCCACAAGAGATACAGTGAGTGTTTAAAACAAAGAAAAAAAAAATGAAACAAAAATTAGAAAAAAGAGAAAAAATAAGCAATCAGCCAAATACCACGATTTCAGTACGAAATATTTGTACACCCATATCAATATCTTACGTTCATATTGATTTGGATATATAGCAGCCGACGTCTCCAATTCAAAAAGTATAATTCTCGATCGTGTTTTAAAGTCATTCTCAAAGGACTTACAAATACCATTGATGATCCTAAGCGAACTCTCTGTTTTAACGTGTGATTTGTACTTTTCTGGTTTTTTTTTTTTTGTTCCTATAAATATCGCGAGATGACAGCTTCGCTTGGAAAGCCTGCGATTAAATTCTACGCGGTCGGAAGTATGTATTGTATATCTTTCTTCAACTGTACACGAACGTATGAATGCTCGTGCTATACACTTCCGTTTTCTTTAGATCGGCAGATTTTCAACAAGCGATCTCTTTTTGACAGATGGAACGTATTCTGTCGATCCTTTTAATACCTGGTGATCGTGGATTAATAACCAACGCAAGCCTGGAAAAACGAGGAAACTAATATTAGTCTATCATCGGATCAATTTCATTTAAAACGACAAATTTCCACAATTTCCTTCCGCGATATATGTTTTCTTACGTTACATTTTACGAACCAGGCGATTCCACGATCTCTTGGTATTACACACGCTATCTGCCAATGAGATTAATGTAAAAGAGGAATCGGAAAAAGGCTGGATAGAATTCAATCGCTCGAAACACCGAAGGCGGGAAATAAGGATGAGTTGACGCTT